>NC_034187.2:81946642-81949142 GCF_002021735.2 Oncorhynchus kisutch
GAGAGCAAGAGAAAGACAGAGACAGAGAGAGAGAGAGACAGAGAGAGACAGAGAAAGAGACAGAGAGAGACAGAGAGAGAGACAGAGAGGAGAGAGACAGAGAGAGAGACAGAGAGAGAGACAGAGAGGAGAGAGAGAGACAAGAGAGAGAGCAGAGAGAGACAGAGAGAGACAGAGAGAGAGAACAGAGAGAGAGACAGAGAGAGACAGAGAGAGACAGAGAGAGAGACAGAGAGAGACAGAGAGAGAAACAGAGAGAGACAGAGAGAGACAGAGAGAGAGACAGAGAGAGACAGAGAAAGACAGAGAGACAGAGTAGGAGGAGACAGAGAGAGAGGACAGAGAGAGAAACAGAAGAGAGACAGAGAGAGACAGAGAGAGAGACAAGAGAGAGACAGAAGAAAGAACAGAGAGAGAGACAGAAGAGAAGAGACAGAGAGAAGAGAGAGACAGAGGACAGAGAGAGGACAGGCGAGAGACAGGAGAGAGACAGAGAGACGAGCGACTAGACAGACAGGAGAGAGACAGAGAGAGACAGAGAGATGAAGAGAGCGAGAGAGAGAGACAGAGAGAGACAGAGAGAAAGACAGGACAGAGGAGCGAGAGAGAGAGAAGCGACAGAGATGAGAGACAGAGAGAGACAAATTTGACCCCAATAACTACCCGTGGAATATGTGTCAACAGTAACCTTGGGAAAATCCTCTGCATTATTATTAACAGCAGACTCGTACATTTCCTCAATGAAAACAATGTACTGAGCAAATGTCAAATTGGCTTTTTTTTACCAAATTACCGTACAACAGACCATGTATTCACCCTGCACACCCTAATTGACAATCAAACAAACCAAAACAAAGGCAAAGTCTTCTCATGCTTTGTTGATTTCAAAAAAGCCTTCGACTCAATCTGGCATGAGGGTCTGCTATACAAACTGATGGAAAGTGGTGTTGGGGGTAAAACATACGACATTATAAAATCCATGTACACAAACAACAAGTGTGCGGTTAAAATTGGCAAAAAACACACACATTTCTTCACACAGGGTCGTGGGGTTAGACAGGGATGCAGCTTAAGCCCCACCCTCTTCAACATATATATCAACGAATTGGCGAGGGCACTAGAAAAGTCTGCAGCACCCGGCCTCCCCCTGCTAGAATCCGAAGTCAAATGTCTGCTGTTTGCTGATGATCTGGTGCTTCTGTCACCAACCAAGGAGGGCCTACAGCAGCACCTAGATCTTATGCACAGATTCTGTCAGACCTGGGCCCTGACAGTAAATCTCAGTAAGACCAAAATAATGGTGTTCCAAAAAAGGTCCAGTCACCAGGACCACAAATACAAATTCCATCTAGACACTGTTGCCCTAGAGCACACAAAAAACTATACATACCTTGGCCTAAACATCAGCACCACAGGTAACTTCCACAAAGCTGTGAACGATCTGAGAGACAAGGCAAGAAGGGCATTCTATGCCATCAAAAGAAACATAAATTTCAACATACCAATTAGGATTTGGCTAAAAATACTTGAATCAGTCATAGAGCCCATTGCCCTTTATGGTTGTGAGGTCTGGGGTCCGCTCACCAACCAAGACTTCACAAAATGGGACAAACACCAAATTGAGACTCTGCACGCAGAATTCTGCAAAAATATCCTCCGTGTACAACGTAGAACACCAAATAATGCATGCAGAGCAGAATTAGGCCGATACCCACTAATTATCAAAATCCAGAAAAGAGCTGTTAAATTCTACAACCACCTAAAAGGAAGCGATTCACAAACCTTCCATAACAAAGCCATCACCTACAGAGAGATGAACCTGGAGAAGAGTCCCCTAAGCAAGCTGGTCCTGGGGCTCTGTTCACAAACACAAACACACACCACAGAGCCCCAGGACAGCAGCACAATTAGACCCAACCAAATCATGAGAAAACAAAAAGATAACTACTTAACACATTGGAAAGAATTAACAAAAAAACAGAGCAAACTAGAATGCTATTTGGCCCTACACAGAGAGTACACAGCGGCAGAATACCTGACCACTGTGACTGACCCAAAATTAAGGAAAGCCTTGACTATGTACAGACTCAGTGAGCATAGCCTTGCTATTGAGAAAGGCCGCCGTAGGCAGACATGGCTCTCAAGAGAAGACAGGCTATGTGCTCACTGCCCACAAAATGAGGTGGAAACTGAGCTGCACTTCCTAACCTCCTGCCCAATGTATGACCATATTAGAGAGACATATTTCCCTCAGATTACACAGATCCACAAAGAATTCGAAAACAAATCCAATTTTGAAAAACTCCCATATCTACTGGGTGAAATTCCACAGTGTGCCATCACAGCAGCAAGATTTGTGACCTGTTGCCACGAGAAAAGGGCAACCAGTGAAGAACAAACACCATTGTAAATACAACCCATATTTATGCTTATTTATTTTATCTTGTGTCCTTTAGCCATTTGTATATTGTTAGAACACTGTATATATATATAATATGAC
>NC_034187.2:81956642-81979142 GCF_002021735.2 Oncorhynchus kisutch
TAAGATACAGTAGAATAGACTAAGATACAGGTGAATAGACTAAGATACAGTAGAATAGACTAAGATACAGGTGAATAGACTAAGATACAGTAGAATAGACTAAGATACAGTGGCATAGACTAAGATACAGTAGAATAGACTAAGATACAGTAGAATAGACTAAGATACAGTGGCATAGACTAAGATACAGTAGAATAGACTAAGATACAGTAGAACAGACTAAGATACAGTAGAATAGACTAAGATACAGTAGAATAGACTAAGATACAGTAGAACAGACTAAGATACAGTAGAATAGACTAAGATACAGGTGAATAGACTAAGATACAGTAGAATAGACTAAGATACAGTAGAATAGACTAAGATACAGTAGAACAGACTAAGATACAGTAGAACAGACTAAGATACAGTAGAATAGACTAAGATACAGTAGAATAGACTAAGATACAGTAGAACAGACTAAGATACAGTAGAATAGACTAAGATACAGTAGAATAGACTAAGATACAGTAGAATAGACTAAGATACAGTAGAATAGACTAAGATACAGTAGAATAGACTAAGATACAGTAGAATAGACTAAGATACAATAGAATAGACTAAGATACAGTAGAATAGACTAAGATACAGTAGAATAGACTAAGATACAGTAGAATAGACTAAGATACAGTAGAATAGACTAAGATACAGTAGAATAGACTAAGATACAGTAGAATAGACTAAGATACAGTAGAATAGACTAAGATACAGTAGAATAGACTAAGATACAGTAGAATAGACTAAGATACAGTGGCATAGACTAAGATACAGTAGAATAGACTAAGATACAGTAGAATAGACTAAGATACAGTAGAACAGACTAAGATACAGTAGAACAGACTACGATACAGTAGAATAGACTAAGATTACAGTAGAATAGACTAAGATACAGTAGAACAGACTAAGATACAGTAGAACAGACTAAGATACAGTAGAACAGACTAAGATACAGTAGAACAGACTAAGATACAGTAGAATAGACTAAGATACAGTAGAATAGACTAAGATACAGTAGAATAGACTAAGATACAGTAGAATAGACTAAGATACAGTAGAACAGACTAAGATACAGTAGAACAGACTAAGATACAGTAGAACAGACTAAGATACAGTAGAATAGACTAAGATACAGTAGAATAGACTAAGATACAGTAGAATAGACTAAGATACAGTAGAATAGACTAAGATACAGTAGAATAGACTAAGATACAGTAGAACAGACTAAGATACAGTAGAACAGACTAAGATACAGTAGAACAGACTAAGATACAGTAGAATAGACTAAGATACAGTAGAATAGACTAAGATACAGTAGAATAGACTAAGATACAGTAGAATAGACTAAGATACAGTAGAATAGACTAAGATACAGGTGAATAGACTAAGATACAGTAGAATAGACTAAGATACAGTAGAATAGACTAAGATACAGTAGAATAGACTAAGATACAGTAGAATAGACTAAGATACAGTAGAATAGACTAAGATACAGGTGAATAGACTAAGATACAGTAGAACAGACTAAGATACAGTAGAATAGACTAAGATACAGTAGAATAGACTAAGATACAGTAGAACAGACTAAGATACAGTAGAACAGACTAAGATACAGTAGAACAGACTAAGATACAGTAGAACAGACTAAGATACAGTAGAATAGACTAAGATACAGTAGAACAGACTAAGATACAGTAGAACAGACTAAGATACAGTAGAACAGACTAAGATACAGTAGAACAGACTAAGATACAGTAGAATAGACTAAGATACAGTAGAATAGACTAAGATACAGTAGAATAGACTAAGATACAGTAGAATAGACTAAGATACAGTAGAATAGACTAAGATACAGTAGAATAGACTAAGATACAGTAGATAGACTAAGATACAGTAGAATAGACTAAGATACAGTAGAATAGACTAAGATACAGTAGAATAGACTAAGATACAGTAGAATAGACTAAGATACAGTAGAATAGACTAAGATACAGTAGAATAGACTAAGATACAGTAGAATAGACTAAGATACAGTAGAACAGACTAAGATACAGTAGAACAGACTAAGATACAGTAGAACAGACTAAGATACAGTAGAACAGACTAAGATACAGTAGAACAGACTAAGATACAGTAGAACAGACTAAGATACAGTAGAATAGACTAAGATACAGTAGAATAGACTAAGATACAGTAGAATAGACTAAGATACAGTAGAATAGACTAAGATACAGTAGAATAGACTAAGATACAGTAGAATAGACTAAGATACAGTAGAATAGACTAAGATACAGTAGAATAGACTAAGATACAGTAGAATAGACTAAGATACAGTAGAACAGACTAAGATACAGTAGAAACAGACTAAGATACAGTAGAACAGACTAAGATACAGTAGAACAGACTAAGATACAGTAGAATAGACTAAGATACAGTAGAATAGACTAAGATACAGTAGAATAGACTAAGATACAGTAGAACAGACTAAGATACAGTAGAACAGACTAAGATACAGTAGAACAGACTAAGATACAGTAGAACAGACTAAGATACAGTAGAATAGACTAAGATACAGTAGAATAGACTAAGATACAGTAGAATAGACTAAGATACAGTAGAATAGACTAAGATACAGTAGAACAGACTAAGATACAGTAGAATAGACTAAGATACAGTAGAATAGACTACGATACAGTAGAATAGACTAAGATACAGTAGAATAGACTAAGATACAGTAGAATAGACTAAGATACAGTAGAATAGACTAAGATACAGTAGAATAGACTAAGATACAGTAGAATAGACTAAGATACAGTAGAATAGACTAAGATACAGTAGAATAGACTAAGATACAGTAGAATAGACTAAGATACAGTAGAATAGACTAAGATACAGTAGAATAGACTAAGATACAGTAGAATAGACTAAGATACAGTAGAATAGACTAAGATACAGTAGAATAGACTAAGATACAGTAGAATAGACTAAGATACAGTAGAATAGACTAAGATACAGTAGAATAGACTAAGATACAGTAGAATAGACTAAGATACAGTAGAATAGACTAAGATACAGTAGAATAGACTAAGATACAGGTGAACAGACTAAGATACAGTAGAATAGACTAAGATACAGTAGAATAGACTAAGATACAGTAGAATAGACTAAGATACAGGTGAATAGACTAAGATACAGTAGAATAGACTAAGATACAGTAGAATAGACTAAGATACAGTAGAATATAACAGTATATACACGAGACGAGTTATGCAAATATGTAAGCATTATTAAAGCGACGACTGTTCCATTTATTAAAGTTGCCAGTGATTTCAAGTCTATGTATATAAGCACAGCCTCTAATGTGCTAGTGATGGCTATTTAATAGTCTGATGGCCTTGAGATAGAAGCTGTTTTTCAGTCTCTCGGTCCCCGCTTTGATGCACCTGTACTGACCTTGCCTTCTGGATGATAGCGGGGTGAACAGGCAGTGGCTTCGGGTGGTTGTTGTCCTTAATTATCTTCTTGGCCTTCCTGTGACATCGGGTGCTGTAGGTGTGCTGGAGGGCAGATAGTTTGCCCCCGGTGATGCGTTGGCAGACCGCACCACACTCTGGAGAGCCCTGCGGTTGCAAGCGATGCAGTTGCCATACCAGGCAGTGATACAGCCTGATAGGATGCTCTCAATTGTGCATCTGTAAAATTTTGTGAGGGTTTTAGGTGACAAGCCACATTTCTTCAGCCTCCTTCCTCACCACACTGTCCTGTCAATGTGGATGGGGGGTGCTCACTCTGCTGTTTCCTGAAGTCCACGATCATCTCCTTTGTTTTGTTAACTTTGAGTGAGAGGTTCATTTCCTGCCACCACACTCCAACAGATCATCTCCTTTGTTGACGTTGAGTGCGAGGTTATTTTCCTGACACCACACTCCGAGGGCCCTCACCTCCTCCCTGTAGGCTTTTTCGTCATTGTTGGTAATCAAGCCGCCTCCTACTGTTGTGTCGTCTGTAAACTTGATGATTGAGTTGGAGGCGTGCGTGGCCACGCAGTCATGGGTGAACAGGATGTACAGGAGGGGGCTGAGCACACACCCTTGTGGGGCCCCAGTGTTCGAGGATCAGCAAAGTAGAGGTGTTGTTTCCTGCCTTCACCACATGGGGGCAGCCTGTCAGGAATTCCAGGACCCAGTTACACAGGGCAGGGTTCAGACCCAGGGCCTCAAGCTTAATGAAGAGCAAGAAGGGTACTATGGTGTTGAATGCTGAGCTATAGTCAATGAATAGCATCCTTGCATAGGTATTCCTCTTGTCCATATGGGACAGGGGAGTGGGCAGTATGATGGCGATTGCATTGTCTATGGATCTATTGGGGCGGTAAGTAAATTTAATTGCATGTAGGATGACAGGTAAGGTAGAGGTGATATGATCCTTGACTAGTCTCTCAAAGCACTTCATGATGACGGAAGTGAGTGCCGCGGGGCAGTAGTCATTAGTTACCTTAGCTTTCTTTGGAACAGGAGCAATGGTGGCCATATTGAAGCATGTTTGGACTGCAGACTGGGATAGGGAGAGATTGAATATGTCCGTAAACACACCAGCCAGCTGGTCTGCGCATGCTCTGAGGACGCGGCTTGGGATGTCGTCTGGGCAAGGGTTAACACGCTTAAATGTCTTACTCACGTCGGCCACGGAGAAGGAGAGCCCACAGTTCGTGGTAGCGGGCACTGTGTCATCCTCAAATGGAGCGAAGAAGGTGTTTAGCTTGTCCGGAAGCAAGACGTCGGTTTTCCATGATGTGGCTAGTTTTCCTTTTGTAGATTGTCTGTAGATCCTGCCACATGCGTCTCATGTCTGAGCCGTTGAATTGCGACTTGCCAAGATTGCGCAAAGCTGTCATCAAGGCAAAGGGTGGACATTTGAAGAATCTCAAATATATTTTGATTTGTTATTAAACACTTGTTCGGTTACTATATGATTCCATGTGTGTTATTTCATATTTTTGATGTCTTCACTATTATTCTACAATGTAGAAAACAAGAAACACCCCCTTTTTTCACTAAGCAAGTCAGTTAAAACATCTTGGCGCACCCATCTCGTTAGCAGGATAATTCACGTCAACATCAGCTGGATTGCAGTGCGCCAAATTCAAATTAAATTCCAAAAAATATTCAAATGTTCATGAAATCACAATATAACAAAACACAGCTTAGCTTTCGGTGAAAGCTATCCAAGCGTTTATGTAAGAACATCTCTCTCAGTAGACAAAATATTACAAACAGCTAGCCGCCAAGTAGATTGGTCACGAAAGTCAGAAAAGCAATAAATTAAATTGCTTACCTTTGATGATCTTCGAATGTTTGCACTTACGAGACTCCCAGTTTATCAATAAATGTTCCTTTTGTTCCATAAAGATGATTTTATATCCAAAATACCTCCATTTTTTTTCGCGTTATGTTCAGAAATCCACAGGCTCAAGCGGTCACGACGTCGCAGATGAAAATTCCAAAAGGTATTCGTAATGTTCACAGAAACGTCAAATGTTTTTTATAATCAATCCTCAGGTTGTTTATTCAATCTATAATCGATAATATATCAACCGGGACTTTAGCTTCGTTAATAGGAGAGAGAGACACAATGGCTGCTCCAAACTGTTGCGCAAGCAAAACTCTGGGGACACCCAGAGAAACTATGTCTAAAGACTGTTCACAACATGGGGAAGCCATAGGAAAAGGAATCTGGTTGATATCCCTTTAAATGGAGGGAAGTCATTCAATGGGACATGGAGCTTTCAAAATAGAGGCCACTTCCTGGTTGAATTTTCCTCAGATTTTCGCCTGTAATATCAGTTCTGTTGTACTCACAGACAATATTTTGACAGTTCTGGAAACTTTAGAGTGTTTTCTATCCTAATCTGACAATTATATGCATATTCTAGATTTTGGGCCTGAGAAAAAGGCAGTTAAATTTGGGTACGTTTTTCATCCAAAAATCAAAATACTGCCCACTACACTCAACAGGTTTTAAGAACAAATTCTTATTTTCAACAATGGCCCAGGAACAGGGGATTAATGCCTTCTTCAGGGGTAGAACAACAGATTCTGGACTTGTCAGCTCAGGGATTCGATCTTGCAACCTTTCAGTTACTAGTCCAACACTCTAACCACTAGGCTACTCTGCTGCCTTCAAATGAGTAGGTGTTCTAAAACTTTGGATCGGTAGTGTAGGTAATAAGAGAAGATTGGTATGCTGGGGTCATTGTCCATTTGGAAGACATCTCCAAAATTCCAAAGGTCTTTGTCCCCATGTGCAGTTGCAAACCGTAGTCTTTGTCGATATATATATAGGACTCGTTTTTACTGTTGATGTAGATAATTGTGTACCTGTTTCCTCCAGCATCTTCGCAAGGTCCTTTGCTGTTGTTCTGCGATTGATTTGCACTTTTCGCACCAAAGTATATTCATGCTGATTTCTTTTGATTTTCCCATGATGTCAAGCAACGAGGCACTGAGTTTGAAGGTAGGCCTTGAAATACATCCACAGGAACACCTCTAATTGACTCAAATGATGACAATTAGCCTATCAGAAGCTTATAAAGCCATGAAATCTTTTTCTGGAATTTTCCAAGCTGTTTAAAGGCACAGTCAACTTAATGTATGTAAACCTCTGACCCACTGGAATTGTGATACAGTGAATTATAAGTGAAATAATCTGTCGGTAAACAATTGTTTGAAAAATGACTTGTGTCATGCACAAAGTAGATGTCCTAACCGACTTGCCAAAACTATAGTTTGTTAACAAGACATTTGTGGAGTGGTTGAAAAATTTGTTTTAATGACTCCTACATAAGTGTATGTAAACTGCAGACTTCAACTGTAGGTAATGAAAGGTAATGAGAGATAATAGGTAATGAGAGAAGAGAGGGAATGGGAGAAGGTATGGTAATGAGAGAAGAGAGGTAATGCGTGTTAATGAGAGAAAATTGGTAATGAGAGAAAATAGGTAATGAGAGATGAGTGTAATGAGAGAAGATAGGTCATGAGAGGAGAGAGGTCGTGAGAGGTAATGAGGGAATATAGGTAATGAGAGAAACATAGGTAATAAGAGAAGATTGGTATGAGAGGGAAAAGGTCATGAGCGGTATTGATAGAAGAGAGGTAATGATAGAAGAGAGGTAATGAGAGAAGAGAGGTAATGAGAGAAGAGAAGTAATGAGAGAAGAGAGGTAATGAGAGAAGAGAGGTAATGAGAGGTATTGAGATAAGAGAGGTAAAGAAAATAGATCATGAGGGAAGAGGGAATGAGAGAAGGAGAATGAGAGAAGAGAGAATGAGAGAAGGGAGAATGAGAGAAGAGAGAGAATGAGAGAAGAGAGGTAATGAGAGGTAATGAGAGAAGAGAGGTAATGACAGAAGGCAGGTAATGCCAGAAGAGTGGTAATGACAGAAGAGATGTATTGAGAGAAGAGATAATGAGAGAAGAGAGAGAATGATAGAGGAGAGGTAATGGGAGAAGAGCGGTAATGAGACAAGAGATGTAATGAGAGAAGAGAGGCAATGAGACAAGAGAGGTAATGAGAGAAGAGAGGTAATGAGAGAAGAGAGGTAATGAGAGAAGAGAGGTAATGAGAGAAGAGAGGTAATGAGACAAGAGATGTAATAAGAGAAGAGACTCCATTGACACATCCAACCAGAAATAACCATATCAGGCATCTACGCATCTATTTATTCCACAGACATGGTGATGTGAGATGTGTAAATCCATGCCAGAGTTACACACATTCTCATTCTCTCTTATGATTCCCCTCTGTTTATATCTATTTGAAGAGACTTTGATCATCTCTCTGTGTCTGATGTTGTTTTTCCTGATTTCCATAATGTAATGGAGCCAGGCAGGCAGCTGAGAGTGAAATTAGCTTAGTGTTTTGCTACACAGAAAAACGCTAAAGATTTTGCAATCAGTGCAACACACCAGAAACCTACACATTGTTGACAAGAATCACCCTAAAAGAGTCACCCTAAAACACTGATCTTAGAAAAGTTTGGTGTTTTTAGTTCCGATGGTTAAGGTTAGGGTTTGAGATACTGTGAGCTGATCCTAGATCTGTGCTTCAGGGCAACCCAGAGTGTGTTTGTTACCAGGTTTTAAAATGCAATATGGAAGATTACCGGGAAAAGAAACAGACCACATTCAGTCAAAAACAGGAAAAACAGATTCAAAGACTTATCCCATAAATTTCCATGAGATTAAGAAACATTTGAGTCCTTTTGCCACAATCATAAAATACACTTTATATTTCTCGATTGTCAGCTGTGTGACAGTTTTACCGCTTTATAATGTGAATGTCAAGATTTTACTGCTAAATGTGTCAAGCTGTCAATTTTAAATAAATAGTCGGAGATGTGTGACTGGAATTTGCTCAAACCCGTGTCCCAAATGGCACCCTATTCCCAAACCAATGTTGTGTTCGGGGTATGTAGTTGAATTCCGTGTCCCAAATGGCACCCTATTCCCAAACCAATGTTGTGTTCGGGGTATGTAGTTGATTTCCGTGTCCCAAATGGCACCCTATTCCCAAACCAATGTTGTGTTCGGGGTATGTAGATGATTTCCGTGTCCCAAATGGCACCCTATTCCCAAACCAATGTTGTGTTCGGGGTGTGTAGTTGAATCCCGTGTCCCAAATGGCACCCTATTCCCAAACCAATGTTGTGTTCGGGGTATGTAGTTGATTTCCGTGTCCCAAATGGCACCCTATTCCCAAACCAATGTTGTGTTCGGGGTATGTAGTTGATTTCCGTGTCCCAAATGGCACCCTATTCCCAAACCAATGTTGTGTTCGGGGTATGTAGTTGATAACCGTGTCCCAAATGGCACCCTATTCCCAAACCAATGTTGTGTTCGGGGTATGTAGTTGATAACCGTGTCCCAAATGGCACCCTATTCCCAAACCAATGTTGTGTTCGGTGTGTGTAGTTGAATCCCGTGTCCCAAATGGCACCCTATTCCCAAACCAATGTTGTGTTCGGGGTATGTAGTTGGTTCCGTGTCCCAAATGGCACCCTATTCCCTACATACCGATGTAGTATCTTAATTTGACCAGTTTCTCACAGCAGGAAAATAATCCCGCAGCAAAAGGACATGTGAATTATTACGTGGATTATAAATAATGGACATTTTTCTAAACAAAACAATTTGTAAGGATAAATCAAATCTGACATTTTTAAGTGGAAATTACAAACTTTAGAAGCCGTTTTAAACCTTGAATACACTACAATCTTCTACAACAGAGAAATCATATTAAGATAGTATGGGCCCTATGTGCTGTATATTTACAACCAATGTATCTGTTCAGTACCTCATGGAAATCTACACATTCCTTCACACAGTCTTCACATTATACGGTCTTAAAATTACATCCAAAAATGGATTACATCAGATGTGTTCTCCTACTGCAGTACAGAACCTACTACTCCACAGTCCCTACAATTATAGAGCATTTTACAAATTCATAAAAAAAGATTTAATGAAGATGTCTTGATTGTATATGTCTTCACACGCTAGAGTAAACAGTTGGTGGAAGCGCCTTTGGCAGCAATTACAGCTGTGAATAATTTTGAATAAGATTGTACCAACTTTGCACAACTCATAGGGCAGGTTTTGTTATTTGTCACATACACATGGTTAGCAGATGTTAATGTGAGTGTAGCGAAATGCTTGTGCTTCTAGTTCCGACAAGGCAGTAATAACCAACAAGTAATCTAGCTAACAATTCCAAAACTACCACCTTATAGACACAAGTGTCAGGGGATAAACATCAGCGCCACAGGTAACTTACACAAAGCTGTGAATGATCTAACAGACAAGGTAAGAAGGGCCATCAAAAGGAAAATAACATTTCACATACCAATTAGGATCTGGCTAAAAATACTTGAATCATTTATAGAACCCATTGCCCTTTATGGTTGTGAGGTCTTGGGTCTGCTCACCATCTAAGAATTGACAAAATGGGAGAGAGGGAGAAAGGGAGAGAGGGAGAAAGGGAGAGAGGGAGAGAGTGAGTGAGTGAGAGAGAGAGAGAGAGAGAGAGAGAGAGAGAGAGAGAGAGAGAGAAAATAGCAAAAACCATTAGTGGCCAATGTCTGACGCTGGCATCTTCAAATCTCGTTACCTTTTCCTGATGCAATACGAAGGCAATACACAGCGTAATAGTGTGATGTCTCTCTCTCTCTCTCTCTCTCTCTCTCTCTCCCTAGCCTCCTCTTCTTTGCCCCCTGGCCACTCTCTCTCCTTATTTCCCTCAGTATTGCTCTGTTCCCTATCTCTCTTCCTCTCCTTTTGCCCTCTCTTTCATTATTGTTGCCTCTACCTTTCTGGTATTACACTATCTACATTTTCTGTCCTCCCCTCGCTCTCTATCTCTCTCTTTCTAATTCTCTCTCTCTCTCTTTCTAATTCTCTCTCTCTCTCTATCTCTCTCTCTCTTTCTAATTCTCTCTCTCTCTATCTCTCTCTCTCTTTCTAATTCTCTCTCTCTCTCTCTCTATTCTTTCTCTCTCTCTATATATATATATACACATATATACAGTGGGGCAAAACAGTATTTAGTCAGCCACCAATTGTGCAAGTTCTCCCACTTAAAAAGATGAGAGAGGCCTGTAATATCCATCATAGGTGCACTTCAACTTTGACAGACAAATTGAGAAAAAGAATTCCAGAAAATTACATTGTAGTATTTTTTATGAATTTATTTGCAAATTATGGTGGACAATAAGTATTTGGTCACCTCCAAACAAGCAAGATTTCTGGCTCTCACAGACCTGTAACTTCTTCTTTAAGAGGCTCCTCTGTCCTCCATTCGTTACCTGTATTAATGGCACCTGTTTGAACTTGTTATCAGTATAAAAGACACCTGTCCACAACCTCAAACAGTCACACTCCAAACTCCACTATGGCCAAGATCAAAGAGCTGTCAAAGGACACCAGAAACAAAATTGTAGACCTGCACCAGGCTAGGAAGACTGAATCTGCAATAGGTAAGCAGCTTGGTTTGAAGAAATCAACTGTGGGAGCAATTATTAGGAAATGGAAGACATACAAGACCACTGATAATCTCCCTCGATCTGGGGCTCCACGCAAGAGCTCACCCCGTGGGGTCAAAATGATCACAAAAATGGTGAGCAAAAATCCCGGAACCACACGGGGGGACCTAGTGAATGATCTGCAGAGAGCTGGGACCAAAGTAATAAAGCCTACCATCAGCAAGGGCATTGAAGATGAAACGTGGCTGGGTCTTTCAGCATGACAATGATCCCAAACACACTGCCCGGGCAACGAAGGAGTGGCTTCGTAAGAAGCATTTCAAGGTCCTGGAGTGGCCTAGCCAGTCTCCAGATCTCAACCTCATAGAAAATCTTTGGAGGGAGTTGAAAGTCCGTGTTGCCCAGCAACAGCCCCAAAACATCACTGCTCTAGAGGAGATCTGCATGGAGGATTGGGCCAAAATACCAGCAACAGTGTGTGAAAACCTTGTGAAGACTTACAGAAAACGTTTGACCTCTGTCATTGCCAACAAAGGGTATATCACAAAGTATTGAGATAAACTTTTGTTATTGACCAAATACTTATTTTCCACCATAATTTGCAAATAAATTCATTAAAAATCCTACAATGTGATTTTCTGGATTTTTATTTCTCATTTTGTCTGTCATAGTTGAAGTGTACCTATGATGAAAATTACAGGCCTCTCTCATCTTTTTAAGTGGGAGAACTTGCACAATTGGTGTCTGACTAAATACTTTTTTGCACCACCAGTATATATATTTATACATATATGTATGTATCTCTCTCTCATTGTATATTCATATCCCACTTATCAGCCAAATAATGGTGTCAAGTCAAGTAGTTGAAAGTAAAAGACATCGGCCTTCCCAGTGGGAGAAGAAGGAAGAATCAGTGATCTCAGATAGGGGAATCCCCTTGTGTTTCTTTACAACTGGGAATTCTTCCCTCATAGATTATATCCCCACTCTTCCATATCTCTGCCCTTTAAAGCGTCTGGTTTCCCCGTGGAGATACATCCATACATTCAGCACATACCCCCTCTCCACTGCCAGCTCACCCTAGGATCAGTGCACTCTCTCTGGGGAGGCAGGGAAGGCATGCCCCCTGGAGAGGATTTAAAAAATAGGCAGTTCTCTGGAGATATCTAGCTGTACGGTTCCATAAAGCCACAGACACCATGCTACGTTTATGTTGACATACAGTTTAATATCTAACACTTCTGTCTGTATTACTGATAACTATATTTACTTTCTTAAACCCATGACTTTACAATGAACTACTGGGAAATAATGAATGGTGTTAGCTACAGTACATTAGAATAAAAGAAGTGGGTATTTTAGAGTTGCCTGAGGGTCTTGTGAAGCGTGGATCTAATATAGGATTTCTTTCGTGCAGGGAAGAGTGGGTTCGCTATATTGTTATAAACATTGAATATTCTCTTTACTCCCCTGACACCTACTGTATAAAACTACAGAGGTATATTTGAAAAGTGAGCACTAGAGTATGATACTATACACTACAGGACAATATAATACTATACGCCACAGTGTAATAGTATACACTACAATATAATACTATACACTACAGTACAATAAAATACTATACACTACAGTACAATATAATACTATACACTACAGTACAATATAATACTATACACTACAGGACAATATAATACTATACGCCACAGTGTGATAGTATACACTACAATATAATACTATACACTACAGTATGATAGTATACACTACAGTACAATATAATACTATACGCCACAGTGTGATAGTATACACTACAATATAATACTATACACTACAGTACAATATAATACTATACACTAGAGTATGATAGTATACACTACAGTACAATATAATACTATACACTAGAGTATGATAGTATACACTACAGTACAATATAATACTATACACTAGAGTATGATAGTATACACTACAGTACAATATAATACTATACACTACAGTATGATAGTATACACTACAGTACAATATAATACTATACACTACAGTATGATAGTATACACTACAGTACAATATAATACTATACACCACAGTGTGATAGTATACACTACAATATAATACTATACACTACAGTATGATAGTATACAATACAGTTTGATAGTATACCCTACTGTTTGAGAGTATACACTACAGTAATATATAAAAATATACACTACAGTATGATAGTATACACTACAGTACAATATAATACTATACACTAGAGTATGATAGTATACACTACAGTACAATATAATACTATACACTACAGTTTGATAGTATACACTACAGTACAATATAATACTATACACTACAGTATGATAGTATACACTACAGTGTGATAGTATACACTACAGTACAATATAATACTATACACCACAGTGTGATAGTATACACTACAATATAATACTATACACTACAGTATGATAGTATACAATACAGTTTGATAGTATACCCTACTGTTTGAGAGTATACACTACAGTAATATATAAAAATATACACTACAGTATGATAGTATACACTACAGTACAATATAATACTATACACTAGAGTATGATAGTATACAGTACAGTACAATATAATGCTATACACTACAGTTTGATAGTATACACTACAGTACAATATAATACTATACACTACAGTACAATATAATACTATACACTACAGTATGATAGTATACAGTACAGTACAATATAATACTATACACTACAGTATGATAGTATACACTACAGTACAATATAATACTATACACTACAGTTTGATAGTATACACTACAGTACAATATAATACCATACACTACAGTATAATAGTATACACTACAATATAATACTATACACTACAGTATGATACTATACACTACAATATAATACTATATACTACAGTATGATACTATACAAAACAGTATGATAGTATACACTACAATATGATACTATACACCTCAGAATGATTCTATACACTAAAGTACAGTATGATACTATGAGGGAGATGAGGGAAGAGAGAGGGAGATGAGGGAAGACAGAGGGAGCTGAGGGAGATGAGGGAAGAGAGAGGGAAATGAGGGAGATGAGGGAAGAGAGAGGGAAATGAGGGAGATGAGGGAAGAGAGAGGGAGATGAGGGAGATGAGGGAAGAGAGAGGGAGCTGAGGGAGATGAGGGAAGAGAGAGGGAGATGAGGGAGATGAGGGAAGAGAGAGGGAGATGAGGGAAGAGAGAGGGAAATGAGGGAGATGAGGGAAGAGAGAGGGAAATGAGGGAGATGAGGGAAGAGAGAGGGAGCTGAGGGAGATGAGGGAAGAGAGAGGAAGCTGAGGGAGATGAGGGAAGAGAGAGGGATATGAGGGAGATGAGGAAAGAGAGAGGAAGCTGAGGGAGATGAGGGAAGAGAGAGGGATATGAGGTAGATGGGGGAAGAGAGAGCGAGATGAGGGAGATGAGGGAAGAGAGAGGGAGCTGAGGGAGATGAGGGAAGAGAGAGGGAGAGTGACCCACCAGATGTCATGAGATTGACCTGATCAGAAGAGTGACAGCTACCTGTGTCCTGCATAACTTCATGAGGATGGACACAAGGACCAGGAGGGGATCTGCAGCGCGCCGCCGTGTCCCAGAGGAGGAGTCTGCTGCTCTGCAGGAGGGGATCTGCAGCTCGCCGCCGTGTCCCAGAGGAGGAGTCTGCTGCTCTGCAGGAGGGGATCTGCAGCTCGCCGCCGTGTCCCAGAGGAGGAGTCTGCTGCTCTGCAGGAGGGGATCTGCAGCTCGCCGCCGTGTCCCAGAGGAGGAGTCTGCTGCTCTGCAGGAGGGGATCTGCAGCTCGCCGCCGTGTCCCAGAGGAGGAGTCTGCTGCTCTGCAGGAGGGGATCTGCAGCTCGCCGCCGTGTCCCAGAGGAGGAGTCTGCTGCTCTGCAGGAGGGGATCTGCAGCTCGCCGCCGTGTCCCAGAGGAGGAGTCTGCTGCTCTTCAGGAGGGGATCTGCAGCTCGCCGCCGTGTCCCAGAGGACGAGTCTGCTGCTCTTCAGGAGGGGATCTGCAGCTCGCCGCCGTGTCCCAGAGGAGGAGTCTGCTGCTCTGCAGGAGGGGATCTGCAGCTCGCCGCCGTGTCCCAGAGCAGGAGTCTGCTGCTCTGCAGGAGGGGATCTGCAGCTCGCCGCCGTGTCCCAGAGGAGGAGTCTGCTGCTCTGCAGGAGGGGATCTGCAGCTCGCCGCCGTGTCCCAGAGGAGGAGTCTGCTGCTCTGCAGGAGGGGATCTGCAGCTCGCCGCCGCCGCCGTGTCCCAGAGGAGGAGTCTGATTTCTATTTCTCAGGTGAGGGTGCTGTTTAGGTAATGGTGATGTCTATACAAAAACAAAACAGGCTATTTTAAATCACCCATATTTAAAACCAAAAAAAGTAGAACAATTAGGCACTACCTTCAAAGAATAGGTAAGAAGACCAACCATGGAGAATAGTAAGACACTTTATTATTTCTATAACTACGCTATATTGTTTGTCATCGTGTGTCCGTTCATGTTTTTCAGCATAGAGTACTCTGCAGCCACTTAACTGGGAAACTGGGATGCGGCCGGGAAATTTGAGACATACCACCTACGGTTGAATGTCTTGTTTCATTTATCTTCTCTAAGAAAACAAAAAATGACTCTTATTTTAGCAGTGTACAACTGCATGGGCCAGTTTCTTGGACACAGTTTAGACCTCATCTTGGACACAGTTTAGACCTCATCTTGGACACAGTTTAGACCTCATCTTGAGCACAGTTTAGACCTCATCTTGGACACAGTTTAGACCTCATCTTGAGCACAGTTTAGACCTCATCTTGGACACAGTTAGACCTCATCTTGGACACAGGTTAGACCTCATCTTGGGCACAGGTTAGACCTCATCTTGGGCACAGTTTAGACCTCATCTTGGACACAGTTTAGAACTCATCTTGGACACAGGTTAGACCTAATCTTGGACACAGGTTAGACCTCATCTTGGGCACAGTTTAGACCTCATCTTGGACACAATTTAGACCTCATCTTGGACACAGTTTAGACCTCATCTTGGACGCAGTTTAGACCTCATCTTGGACGCAGTTTAGACCTCATCTTGGACACAGTTTAGACCTCATCTTGGACACAGTTTAGACCTCATCTTGGACACAGTTTAGACCTCATCTTGGACATTTCTAATACATTTCATCTGAGAAAGACTCCTACTAAAAAGAAGGTCAACGACAACATGGTCCCGTTAGCAGCAGTAGTCGGTAGACTGAAAGAGTAACTCGACCCCGGTAGCCACGGGTTACGACCCAAATGGCACACTATTCCCTACACAGTAACGACTTCTTGACCAGGGCCCATGAGGTCAGTAGACCATAGGGTGCTGTATGGGACACAGCCTAAGAGCAATGTGTTTAGCAGGGTGGAGTGGATTCGGGGCTAGGTTACTGTAACACAGCCACAGATAGAAATAAAGAGAGAGGAGTGTTAACCTCTGAGTGACCCAGTAGGACTGAACACATAAAACGCCTGTAAATTATGCCTCTGTGGAAAACTACAGACTTGACAGATATAAGTTATGAACGTGGCTCAGGGGGAGAGAGTACCCACAGAGTAGGCCTCTCTTTTCACTTGGCGTTCAGATCTCTCAACGGTCAATATGTTGTTATGTCTTTCGCTGCCCTGCCTCTAATCATCTAATGAATGCACACGCACACATACACGCACGCACGCACCCACGCACTCACACACGCACGCACGCACGCACGCACACACACACACACACACACACACACACACACACACACACACCGTGGTTTTATTGGTAAGCGGTTTTACAGGGCTAAATTGGGTCCTTAAGAACATGTTGTCTGACATCAGAGACCATGTTAACATATTACAAAAGAGACCATGTAACAACAGAGACCATGTTACAACAGAGACCATGTAATAACAGACACCATGTAACAACAGAGACCATGTTACAACAGAGACCATGTTACAACAGAGACCATGTTACCATGTAACAACAGAGACCATGTTACCATGTAACAACAGAGACCATGTTACAACAGAGACCATGTTAACATATTACAAAAGAGACCATGTAACAACAGAGACCATGTTACAACAGAGACCATGTTACCATGTAACAACAGAGACCATGTTACAACAGAGACCATGTTACAATGTTACAACAGAGACCACATAACAACAGAGACCATGTTACCATGTAACAACAGAGACCATGTAACAAAAGAGACCATGTTACAACAGAGACCATGTTACAACAGAGACCTTGTTACAACAGAGACCATTTATCAATGGAGACCATGTTACAACAGAGACCATTTAACAACAGAGACCATGTTACAACAGAGATCATTTAACAACAGAGACCATGTTACAACAGAGATCATGTTACCATGTAACAACAGAGACCATGTAACAAAAGAGACCATGTTACAACAGAGACCATGTTACAACAGAGACCATGTAACAACAGAGACCATGTAACAACAGAGACCATGTTACAACAGAGACCATTTAACAACAGAGACCATGTTACAACAGAGATCATGTTACCATGTAACAACAGAGACCATGTAACAAAAGAGACCATGTTACAACAGAGACCATGTTACAACAGAGACCATGTAACAACAGAGACCATGTTACCATGTAACAACAAAGACCATGTAACAACAGAGACCATGTAACAACAGAGACCATGTTACAACAGAGACCATGTGACAACAGAGACCATGTTACAACAGAGACCATGTAACAACAGAGACCATGTAACAACAGAGACCATGTTACAACAGAGACCATGTTACAACAGAGACCATGTTACCATGTAACAACAGAGACCATGTTACCATGTAACAACAGAGACCATGTTACAACAGAGACCATGTTAACATATTACAAAAGAGACCATGTAACAACAGAGACCATGTTACAACAGAGACCATGTAATAACAGACACCATGTAACAACAGAGACCATGTTACAACAGAGACCATGTTACAACAGAGACCATGTTACCATGTAACAACAGAGACCATGTTACCATGTAACAACAGAGACCATGTTACAACAGAGACCATGTTAACATATTACAAAAGAGACCATGTAACAACAGAGACCATGTTACAACAGAGACCATGTTACCATGTAACAACAGAGACCATGTTACAACAGAGACCATGTTACAATGTTACAACAGAGACCACATAACAACAGAGACCATGTTACCATGTAACAACAGAGACCATGTAACAAAAGAGACCATGTTACAACAGAGACCATGTTACAACAGAGACCTTGTTACAACAGAGACCATTTATCAATGGAGACCATGTTACAACAGAGACCATTTAACAACAGAGACCATGTTACAACAGAGATCATTTAACAACAGAGACCATGTTACAACAGAGATCATGTTACCATGTAACAACAGAGACCATGTAACAAAAGAGACCATGTTACAACAGAGACCATGTTACAACAGAGACCATGTAACAACAGAGACCATGTAACAACAGAGACCATGTTACAACAGAGACCATTTAACAACAGAGACCATGTTACAACAGAGATCATGTTACCATGTAACAACAGAGACCATGTAACAAAAGAGACCATGTTACAACAGAGACCATGTTACAACAGAGACCATGTAACAACAGAGACCATGTTACCATGTAACAACAAAGACCATGTAACAACAGAGACCATGTAACAACAGAGACCATGTTACAACAGAGACCATGTGACAACAGAGACCATGTTACAACAGAGACCATGTAACAACAGAGACCATGTAACAACAGAGACCATGTAACAACAGAGACCATGTTACAACAGAGACCATGTTACAACAGAGACCATGTAACAACAGAGACCATGTTACAACAGAGACCATGTAACAACAGAGACCATGTTACAACAGAGATCATGTTACCATGTAACAACATAGACCATGTTACACCAGAGACCATGTAACAACAGAGACCATGTTACAACAGAGACCATGTTACCATGTAACAACAGAGACCATGTTACAACAGAGACCATGTAACAACAGAGAGCATGTTACAACAGAGAACATTTAACAACGGAGACCATGTAACAACAGAGACCATGTTACAACAGAGACCATTTATCAACAGAGACCATGTAACAACAGAGACCATGTTACCATATTACAACAGAGACCATGTAACAAAAGAGACCATGTTACAACAGAGACCATGTTACCATGTAACAACAGAGACCATGTTACCATGTAACAACAGAGACCATGTTACAACAGAGACCATGTTAACATATTACAAAAGAGACCATGTAACAACAGAGACCATGTTACAACAGAGACCATGTTACCATGTAACAACAGAGACCATGTTACAACAGAGACCATGTTACAATGTTACAACAGAGACCACATAACAACAGAGACCATGTTACCATGTAACAACAGAGACCATGTAACAAAAGAGACCATGTTACAACAGAGACCATGTTACAACAGAGACCTTGTTACAACAGAGACCATTTATCAATGGAGACCATGTTACAACAGAGACCATGTTACCGTGTAACAACTAAGACCATGTAACAACAGAGACCATGTAACAACAGAGACCATGTTACAACAGAGACCATTTAACAACAGAGACCATGTTACAACAGAGATCATGTTACCATGTAACAACAGAGACCATGTAACAAAAGAGACCATGTTACAACAGAGACCATGTTACAACAGAGACCATGTAACAACAGAGACCATGTTACCATGTAACAACAAAGACCATGTAACAACAGAGACCATGTAACAACAGAGACCATGTTACAACAGAGACCATGTAACAACAGAGACCAATAGACCATGTAACAACAGAGACCATGTAACAAACAGAGACCATGTTACAACAACAGAGACCATGTTACAACAGAGACCATGTAACAACAGAGACCATGTTACAACAGAGACCATGTAACAACAGAGACCATGTTACAACAGAGATCATGTTACCATGTAACAACATAGACCATGTTACACCAGAGACCATGTAACAACAGAGACCATGTTACAACAGAGACCATGTTACCATGTAACAACAGAGACCATGTTACAACAGAGACCATGTAACAACAGAGAGCATGTTACAACAGAGACCATTTAACAACGGAGACCATGTAACAACAGAGACCATGTTACAACAGAGACCATTTATCAACAGAGACCATGTAACAACAGAGACCATGTTACCATATTACAACAGAGACCATGTAACAAAAGAGACCATGTTACAACAGAGACCATGTTACAACAGAGACCATGTAACAACAGAGACCATGTTACCATGTAACAACAAAGACCATGTAACAACAGAGACCATGTAACAACAGAGACCATGTTACAACAGAGACCATGTAACAACAGAGACCATGTTACAACAGAGACCATGTAACAACAGAGACCATGTAACAACAGAGACCATGTAACAACAGAGACCATGTTACAACAGAGACCATGTTACAACAGAGACCATGTAACAACAGAGACCATGTTACAACAGAGACCATGTAACAACAGAGACCATGTTACAACAGAGATCATGTTACCATGTAACAACATAGACCATGTTACACCAGAGACCATGTAACAACAGAGACCATGTTACAACAGAGACCATGTTACCATGTAACAACAGAGACCATGTTACAACAGAGACCATGTAACAACAGAGAGCATGTTACAACAGAGACCATTTAACAACGGAGACCATGTAACAACAGAGACCATGTTACAACAGAGACCATTTATCAACAGAGACCATGTAACAACAGAGACCATGTTACCATATTACAACAGAGACCATGTAACAAAAGAGACCATGTTACCATGTTACAACAGAGACCATGTAACAATATTCCATCTCTCTTTAACTCCACACAAGTTTTCCTCCATGTCAGGACTGTATCTCTCTTCCTCCCTCTTCCTCTCTCTTCCTCTCATCCTCCCTCTTCCTCTCTCTTCACCCCTCTTCCTCCCTATTCCTCACTATTCCTCTCTCTTCCTTCCTCTTCCTCCCTCTTCCTCTCTCTTCATCCTTATTCCACCCTCTTCCTCTCTCTTTCTCCCTCTTCACCCCTCTTCCTCTCTCTTCCTCACTCTTCCTCTCTCTTCCTCTCTCTTCCTCCCTCTCCCTCTCTCTTCCTCTCTCTTCACCCCTCTTCCTCCCTATTCCTCCCTCTTCCTCTCTTCATCCCTATTCATCCCTCTTCCTCTCTCTTCCTCTCTCTTCCTCCCTCTTCCTCTCTCTTCCTCTCTCTTCACCCCTCTTCCTCCCTATTCCTCCGTCTTCCTCTCTCTTTCTCCCTATTCACCCCTCTTCCTCTCTCTTCCTCTCTCTTCCTCTCTCTTCCTCCCTCTTCCTCTCTCTTCCTCTCTCTTCCTCCCTCTTCCTCCCTGTTCCTCTCTCTTCCTCCCTCTCCCTCTCTCTTCCTCTCTCTTCCTCTCTCTTCACCCCTTCCTCCCTCTTCCTCTCTATTCACCCCTTCCTCCATCTTCCTCTCTCTCCCTCTCTTCCTCTCTCTTCCTCCCTCTCCCCCTCTCTTCCTCCCTCTTCCTCTCTCTTCACCCCTCTTCCTCCCTCTTCCTCTCTCTTCCTCCCTCTTCCTCTCTCTTCACACCCCTCTTCCTCTCTCTTCACCCCTCTTCCTCCCTCTTCCTCTTCCTCTCTCTTCCTCCCTCTTCCTCCCACTTCACCCCTCTTCCTCTCTCTTCCTCTCTCTTCCCCCCTCTTCCTCCTACTTCACCCCTCTTCCTCTCTCTTCCTCTCTCTTCACCCCTCTTCCTCCCTATTCCTCCGTCTTCCTCTCTCTTTCTCCCTATTCACCCCTCTTCCTCTCTCTTCCTCTCTCTTCCTCTCTCTTCCTCCCTCTTCCTCTCTCTTCCTCTCTCTTCCTCCCTCTTCCTCCCTGTTCCTCTCTCTTCCTCCCTCTCCCTCTCTCTTCCTCTCTCTTCCTCTCTCTTCACCCCTTCCTCCCTCTTCCTCTCTATTCACCCCTTCCTCCATCTTCCTCTCTCTCCCTCTCTTCCTCTCTCTTCCTCCCTCTCCCCCTCTCTTCCTCCCTCTTCCTCTCTCTTCACCCCTCTTCCTCCCTCTTCCTCTCTCTTCCTCCCTCTTCCTCTCTCTTCACCCCTCTTCCTCTCTCTTCACCCCTCTTCCTCCCTCTTCCTCTCTCTTCCTCCTCTTCCTCCCACTTCACCCCTCTTCCTCTCTCTTCCTCTCTCTTCCCCCCTCTTCCTCCGACTTCACCCCTCTTCCTCTCTCTTCCTCCCCTCTTGGTCCCCTTTAGCCTCCATCCATCTAGTCTCCTGTACTACTGGTTTGACTACTGT
>NC_034187.2:81981642-81999142 GCF_002021735.2 Oncorhynchus kisutch
TCCCCTCTCCCTCTCCCTCTCCCTCTCCCCCCTCTCCATCTCCCTGCCTCCTTCTCCCTCCCCTGTCTCCCCCCTCCCTCTCCCTCTCCCTCTCCCTCCCACTCTCCCTGCCTCCTACCTCCCCTGTCTCCCTCTCCCTCTCCCTCCCCCTCTCCCTCTCCCTGCCTCCTTCTCCCTCCCCTGTCTCCCTCTCCCTCTCCCTCTCCCTCTCCCTCTCCCTCTCCCTCTCCCTCTCCCTCTCCCTCTCCCTCTCCCTCTCCATCTCCCTGCCTCCTTCTCCCTCCCCTGTCTCCCCCTCCCTCTCCCTCTCCCTCTCCCTCCCACTCTCCCTGCCTCCTACCTCCCCTGTCTCCCTCTCCCTCTCCCTCTCCCTCTCCCTCTCCCTCTCCCTCTCCCTCTCCCTCTCCCTCTCCCTCTCCCTCTCCCTCTCCCTCTCCCTCTCCCTCTCCCTCTCCATCTCCCTGCCTCCCTCCTCCTCTCACTCTCCCTCTCCCTCCCCTGTCTCCCCCTCCCTCTCCCTCCCTCCCTCTCCCTCCCTTAACCTTAAGCTATTAACTCCATATTTTTAAACGTATGTATTAACTCTGAATGTTTAAGGTTAGACATTAACTCTGAATGGTTAAGGTTTGACATTAACTCTGAATGGTTAAGGTTTGACATTAACTCTGAATGGTTAAGGTTAGGCATGAACTCTGAATGGTTAAGGTTAGGCATTAACTCTGAATGGTTAAGGTTAGGCATTAACTCTGAATGGTTAAGGTTAGGCATTAACTCTGAATGGTTAAGGTTAGACATTAACTCTGAATGGTTAAGGTTAGGCATTAACTCTGAATGGTTAAGGTTAGGCATTAACTCTGAATGGTTAAGGTTTGACATTAACTCTGAATGGTTAAGGTTTGACATTAACTCTGAATGGTTAAGGTTTGACATTAACTCTGAATGGTTAAGGTTTGACATTAACTCTGAATGGTTAAGTTAAGGGCTAAGGTTTGGGATAGGCGTAAAACAAAACAACATAACAATGGAATCAACCTTTGGAACCATATGTTTACACCCATGTGCCATCCTCGTCCAAAACGCCTCAGCAATACTGAAACCAACTTGAAGCTAACGACGCTCACTGTTGCCCCTAGTGGCAGGTTCCACGTCATCTCCCAACATCCTCAGACATAAATGGATGTTGAATACTGACTTGTATCATGGGGATTTTACCTCTGCCCATCCCCCCCTCACTCTGTCCTCTCCTGTCCCCTCTATTGGCCCCCCACAACCCCCATCCCCCTCACTCTGTCCTCTCCTGTCCCCTCTATTGGCCCCCACAACCCCCATCCCCCTCACTCTGTCCTCTCCTGTCCCCTCTATTCGCCCCCACAACCCCCACCCCCCTCACTCTGTCCTCTCCTGTCCCCTCTATTGGCCCCCACAACCCCCATCCCCCTCACTCTGTCCTCTCCTGTCCCCTCTAGTGCCCCTCACAACCCCCACCCCCCTCACTCTGTCCTCTCCTGTCCCCTCTATTGGCCCCCACAACCCCCATCCCCCTCACTCTGTCCTCTCCTGTCCCCTCTATTCGCCCCCACAACCCCCACCCCCCTCACTCTGTCCTCTCCTGTCCCCTCTATTGGCCCCCACAACCCCCACCCTCACTCTGTCCTCTCCTGTCCCCTCTATTCGCCCCCACAACCCCCACCCCCCTCACTCTGTCCTCTCCTGTCCCCTCTATTGGCCCCCACCATCCCCATCCCCTCACTCTGTCCTCTCCTGTCCCCTCTATTCGCCCCCACAACCCCCATCCCCCTCACTCTGTCCTCTCCTGTCCCCTCTATTGGCCCCCACAACCCCCATCCCCCTCACTTTGTCCTATCCTGTCCCCTCTATTGGCCCCCACAACCCCCACCCCCCTCACTCTGTCCTCTCCTGTCCCCTCTATTGGCCCCCACAACCCCCATCCCCCTCACTCTGTCCTCTCCTTTCCCCTCTAGTGCCCCTCACAACCCCCACCCCCTCACTCTGTCCTCTCCTGTCCCCTCTAGTGCCCCTCACAACCTCCACACCCTGTCCTCTCCTGTCCCCTCTATTCACCCCCACAACCCCCACCCCCCTCACTCTGTCTTCTCCTGTCCCCTCTATTGGCCCCCACAACCCCCACCCCCTCACTCTGTCCTCTCCTGTCCCCTCTATTCGCCCCCACAACCCCATCCCCCCTCACTCTGTCCTCTCCTGTCCCCTCTATTGGCCCCCACAACCCCCATCCCCTCACTCTGTCCTCTCCTGTCCCCTCTATTGGCCCCCACAACCCCCATCCCCCTCACTCTGTCCTCTCCTGTCCCCTCTAGTGCCCCTCACAACCCCCACCCCCCTCACTCTGTCCTCTCCTGTCCCCTCTAGTGCCCCTCACAACCTCCACCCCCTGTCCTCTCCTGTCCCCTCTAGTGCCCCTCACAACCTCCACCCTCTGTCCTCTCCTGTCCCCTCTAGTGCCCCTCACAACCTCCACCCCCTGTCCTCTCCTGTCCCCTCTAGTGCCCCTCACAACCTCCACCCCCTGTCCTCTCCTGTCCCCTCTAGTGCCCCTCACAACCTCCACCCCCTGTCCTCTCCTGTCCCCTCTAGTGCCCCTCACAACCTCCACCCCTGTCCTCTCCTGTCCCCTCTAGTGCCCCTCACAACCTCCATCCCCTGTCCTCTCCCATCCCCCTTACCGTGCTCTTTGGACCTGACAGTTTAAATCAATTAGAACCTGACACAAACAGACTCTCTCTCTCTCTCTCTCTCTCTCTCTCTCTCTCTCTGTCTCTGTCTCTGTCTCTCTCTCTGTCTCTCTCTCTCTCTCTCTCTCTCTCTCTCTCTCTCTCTCCCCTCTCTCTCTCTCTCTCTCTCTCTCTCTCTCTCTCTCTCTCTCTCTCTCCCTCCCTCCTTCTTAAGCCACTGTATATTATCAACTTCTAAAATCCCAGGAAGTAGAGATTTGCTACTTACTTCAGATAATCTGTTTTAGATGTCCCTTTTCCTTAATCAGCGTAACGAACAGTCAGCTCTACACTGAGTGGACAAAACATTAAGAACACCTTCCTAATATTGGGAGTTGCACCCCCCCTTCCCCTTTTCCCTCTGAACCGTCTCATTTCATCGGGGCGTGGACTCTACAAGGTGTTGAAAACGTCCCACAGGGATACTGGGCCCATGGTAACTCCAGTGCTTCCTGCAGTTGTGTCAAGATGGCTGGATGTCCTTTGGGTGGTGGACCATTCTTGATACACACGGGGAAACTGTTGAGCTATAGTCTACTCAAACCGGTGTGCCTGGCACTTAAATCTTTTTCACCCTCTGAATGACACACAAACACGATCCATGGCTCAAATGTCTCAAAGCTTAAAAATCCTTCTTTAAACCGTCTCCTTCCCCTTCATCTACACTGATTGAAGTGGATTTAACAAGTGACATCAATAAGGGATCATAGCTTTCACCTGGATTCACCTGGTCAGTCTGTGTCATTGAATGTTTTGTACACTCAGTGTATGACAATATGTTGACAATACATTTACATTATTTCCTTTAACAACATTCTTTCATCAGCTGTATTTTTATATTTAACCTTTATTTAACCTTTATTTAACCTTTATTTAACCTTTATTTAACCTTTATTTAACCTTTATTTTACCTTATTTTACCTTTATTTAACCTTTATTTAACCTTTATTTACCTTTATTTTACCTTTATTTTACCTTTATTTGACCTTTATTTAACCTTTGTTTGACCTTTATTTAACCTTTATTTAACCTTTATTTAACCTTTATTTAACCTTTATTTAACCTTTATTTAACCTTTATTTAACCTTTATTTGACCTTTATTTAACCTTTATTTAACCTTTATTTAACCTTTATTTAACCTTTATTTGACCTTTATTTAACCTTTATTTAACCTTTATTTAACCAGGCAAGTCAGTTAAGAACAAATTCTTATTTCAATGACGGCCTGGGAACAGTGGGTTAACTGCCAGTTCAGGGGCAGAACGACAGATTTGTACCTTGTCAGCTCAGGGGGTTTGAACTTGGACCTTTCCATTTACTAGTCCAACGCTCTAACTGCTAGGTTACCCTGCCGCCCTGAAAACACAACTCTAAATTGGTAACCTTGGTGATTCGACTCTCTCCTGTGGTTGGATCGCGCACATGATTGTGACAAGCTGGTATCATTACATTGTGTTTGTGTGTGTGTGTATATGTGTGTTTGTGCAGGTGAATGTGCGTGTGTGTGCGAGCGAGCGTGCGAGCGAGCGTGTAGGAGTGTGTGTCATTGGTGCCCACCAGCACGGGTAAAATGTCCCCCATTTGATTGATGGGGTAATCAGGCCAACAAAGGGCTTTGCAGACGGACACACACTCACTAACCAGCCGTCATGGAAACAGACTGACACACACTCAATAACCAGCCGTCATGGAAACAGACTGACACACACTCAATAACCAGCCGTCATGGAAACAGACTGACACACACTCACTAACCAGCCGTCATGGAAACAGACGGACACACACTCACTAACCAGCCGTCATGGAAACAGTCAGAAGGACACACACTCACTAACCAGCCGTCATGGAAACAGTCAGAAGGACACACACTCACTAACCAGCCGTCATGGAAACAGACGGACACACACTCACTAACCAGCCGTCATGGAAACAGTCAGAAGGACACACACTCACTAACCAGCCGTCATGGAAACAGACGGACACACACTCACTAACCAGCCGTCATGGAAACAGACTGACACACACTCACTAACCAGCCGTCATGGAAACAGTCAGACGGACACACACTCAATAACCAGCCGTCATGGAAACAGACTGACACACACTCACTAACCAGCCGTCATGGAAACAGTCAGACGGACACACACTCACTAACCAGCCGTCATGGAAACAGACTGACACACACTCACTAACCAGCCGTCATGGAAACAGACTGACACACACTCACTAACCAGCCGTCATGGAAACAGACTGACACACACTCACTAACCAGCCGTCATGGAAACAGTCAGAAGGAAACACACTCACTAACCAGCCGTCATGGAAACAGACGGACACACACTCACTAACCAGCCGTCATGGAAACAGACGGACACACACTCACTAACCAGCCGTCATGGAAACAGTCAGAAGGACACACACTCAATAACCAGCCGTCATGGAAACAGTCAGAAGGAAACACACTCACTAACCAGCCGTCATGGAAACAGACGGACACACACTCACTAACCAGCCGTCATGGAAACAGACGGACACACACTCACTAACCAGCCGTCATGGAAACACACATACTGGCGTGTGTTTGTGTGTTCTGATTTATAATTGGCTTAGACTCATTCAAACATGTTAAGTGGTTGCCAAGGTGACAACTTCCATTTTCTCAATTGAAAAACACAGAAATGTGAACACACACACACACACACACACGCAGACACATCAACAGCAACATAAACTAAGCAAGACCCCAAATCCCAATTAACAACATTTATTAGCAGCAAAACAGCAATTCAGAACATTGCAAGACACCATCCTGAATTTAGCAGTCTACAGATTATACAGTCTACAACAGCTACAGTCTACAACAGCTACAGTCTACAACAGCTACAGTCTACAGATTATACAGTCTACAACAGCTACAGTCTACAGATTATACAGTCTACAACAGCTACAGTCTACAACAGCTACAGTCTACAACAGCTACAGTCTACAGATTATACAGTCTACAACAGCTATAGTCTACAGATTATACAGTCTACAACAGCTACAGTCTACAGATTATACAGTCTACAACAGCTACAGTCTACAGATTATACAGTCTACAACAGCTACAGTCTACAGATTATACAGTCTACAACAGCTATAGTATACAGATTATAGTTTACAACAGCTTTATAGGGGGTTATAGTCTACAACAGCTTTATAGGGGGTTATAGTCTACAACAGCTTTATGGGGGGGTTATAGTCTACAACAGCTTTATGGGGGGGTTATAGTCTACGACAGCTTTATGGGGGGGGTTATAGTCTACAACAGCTTTATGGGGGTTATAGTCTACGACAGCTTTATGGGGGGGTTATAGTCTACAACAGCTTTATGGGGGGGTTATAGTCTACAACAGCTTTATGGGGGGGCTATAGTCTACAACAGCTTTATGGGGGGGGGTTATAGTCTACAACAGCTTTATGGGGGGGTTATAGTCTACAACAGCTTTATGGGGGGGTTATAGTCTACAACAGCTTTATGGGGGGTTATAGTCTACAACAGCTTTATGGGGGGTTATAGTCTACGACAGCTTTATGGGGGGGTTTATAGTCTACAACAGCTTTATGGGGGGTTATAGTCTACAACAGCTTTATGGGGGGGTTATAGTCTACAACAGCTTGATGGGGGGTTATAGTCTACAACAGCTTTATGGGGGGGGTTATAGTCTACAACAGCTTTATGGGGGGTTATAGTCTACAACAGCTTTATGGGGGGTTATAGTCTACAACAGCTTTATGGGGGGGTATAGTCTAACAACAGCTTTATGGGGGGGTTATAGTCTCAACAGCTTTATGGGGGGGTTATAGTCTACAACAGCTTTATGGGGGGTTATAGTCTACAACAGCTTTATGGGGGGTATAGTCTACAACAGCTTTATGGGGGGTTATAGTCTACAACAGCTTTATTGGGGGTTATAGTCTACAACAGCTTTATGGGGGGTTATAGTCTATGACATCTTTATGGGGGTTATAGTCTACAACAGCTTTATGGGGGGGTTATTGATGTCTGCATGTTGCCTGGTTTTTCATGTTTTTATGTCTTCACTATACACGTACTGTCATCTAAGAAACATGATGAACTGATACATCTGCATCCCAAATGGACCCCTATTCCCTTTATAGTGCACTACCTTTGAACAGGGCCATGTGGTCAATAGGGTTCCGTTTGGGACACAGTCTTTGCATTGTAACATTGCAAAGACTGAGGTTGTTGTTGTAAAAAGAAACAGCCTTTCCCAACGGAGATAAAGAGCTATCACCACTCAGGAAGAGACAGAAACAAAGAGAGGGTGGATGGGAGTAGAATGCAAGCTGCTCTACTGCTGATTTAGAAAGACAAGGGGCGAGAGAGAGAGCTAGCCCCCACCCAGAGTGCAAGCTGCTGTACTGCTGTTTTACAAAGACGAGGGAGAGAGAGAAAGAGAGTGATAGTCCCCTCCCAGAGTACAAAGAACCTTGGCGTGACCCTGGACAACACCCTGTCGTTTTCTGCAGACATCAAAGCAGTGACTAGTTCCTGCCGGTTCATGCTCTACGACATCCGTAGATTACCAGCCTTCCCTCACACAGGAAGCAGCACTGGTTCCTATCCAGACACTTGTCCTCTCCCGTCTGGATGACTGCTACTCTCTGTTGGTTGAGATCCCCGCTTGTGCCTTCAAACCTTCCCAAATTCTCCCATGTCACCCCGCTCCTCTGGCTTCCAGTCGAAGCTCGCATCCACTACAAGACTATGGTGTCTACCTACAGAGTAGCAAGAAGAACTACCTCTCCCTACCGTCGGTCTATGCTCAAACCCTACCCCCTAACCCAGGCAGTCCGCCACCTCTGGTCTCTTGGTCCTCCCACCCCTATGGGAGGTCAGCTTCCGCACAGCCCAGTCCAAGCTCTTGTCTGTCCCGGCACCCCAAGTTCAAACCCCCGAGCTGACAAGGTACAAATCTGTCGTTCTTCCCCTGAACAAGGCAGTTAACCCACTGTTCCTAGGTCAGTTAACCCACTGTTCCTAGACCAGTTAACCCACTGTTCCTAGGTCAGTTAACCCACTGTTCCTAGGCCAGTTAACCCACTGTTCCTAGACCAGTTAACCCACTGTTCCTAGGTCAGTTAACCCACTGTTCCTAGACCAGTTAACCCACTGTTCCTAGGCCAGTTAACCCACTGTTCCTAGGCCAGTTAACCCACTGTTCCTAGGCCAGTTAACCCACTGTTCCTAGACCAGTTAACCCACTGTTCCTAGACCAGTTAACCCACTGTTCCTAGACCAGTTAACCCACTGTTCCTAGGTCAGTTAACCCACTGTTCCTAGACCAGTTAACCCACTGTTCCTAGACCAGTTAACCCACTGTTCCTAGGTCAGTTAACCCACTGTTCCTAGACCAGTTAACCCACTGTTCCTAGGTCAGTTAACCCACTGTTCCTAGACCAGTTAACCCACTGTTCCTAGGTCAGTTAACCCACTGTTCCTAGGTCAGTTAACCCACTGTTCCTAGGTCAGTTAACCCACTGTTCCTAGGTCAGTTAACCCACTGTTCCTAGGTCAGTTAACCCACTGTTTCTAGGTCAGTTAACCCACTGTTCCTAGGTCAGTTAACCCACTGTTCCTAGGTCAGTTAACCCACTGTTTCTAGGTCAGTTAACCCACTGTTCCTAGGTCAGTTAACCCACTGTTCCTAGGTCAGTTAACCCACTGTTCCTAGGTCAGTTAACCCACTGTTCCTAGGCCAGTTAACCCACTGTTCCTAGGTCAGTTAACCCACTGTTCCTAGGTCAGTTAACCCACTGTTCCTAGGTCAGTTAACCCACTGTTCCTAGGTCAGTTAACCCACTGTCCTAGACCAGTTAACCCACTGTTCCTAGGTCAGTTAACCCACTGTTCCTTGGTCAGTTAACCCACTGTTCCTAGGTCAGTTAACCCACTGTTCCTAGGTCAGTTAACCCACTGTTCCTAGGTCAGTTAACCCACTGTTCCTAGGTCAGTTAACCCACTGTTCCTAGGTCAGTTAACCCACTGTTCCTAGACCAGTTAACCCACTGTTCCTAGACCAGTTAACCCACTGTTCCTAGACCAGTTAACCCACTGTTCCTAGGTCAGTTAACCCACTGTTCCTAGGTCAGTTAACCCACTGTTCCTAGGTCAGTTAACCCACTGTTCCTAGGTCAGTTAACCCACTGTTCCTAGACCAGTTAACCCACTGTTCCTAGACCAGTTAACCCACTGTTCCTAGGTCAGTTAACCCACTGTTCCTAGGTCAGTTAACCCACTGTTCCTAGGTCAGTTAACCCACTGTTCCTAGACCAGTTAACCCACTGTTCCTAGGTCAGTTAACCCACTGTTCCTAGGTCAGTTAACCCACTGTTCCTAGGTCAGTTAACCCACTGTTCCTAGGTCAGTTAACCCACTGTTCCTAGGTCAGTTAACCCACTGTTCCTAGACCAGTTAACCCACTGTTCCTAGGTCAGTTAACCCACTGTTCCTAGGTCAGTTAACCCACTGTTCCTAGGTCAGTTAACCCACTGTTCCTAGGTCAGTTAACCCACTGTTCCTAGGTCAGTTAACCCACTGTTCCTAGGTCAGTTAACCCACTGTTCCTAGACCAGTTAACCCACTGTTCCTAGACCAGTTAACCCACTGTTCCTAGGTCAGTTAACCCACTGTTCCTAGGTCAGTTAACCCACTGTTCCTAGACCAGTTAACCCACTGTTCCTAGGTCAGTTAACCCACTGTTCCTAGGTCAGTTAACCCACTGTTCCTAGACCAGTTAACCACTGTTCCTAGGTCAGTTAACCCACTGTTCCTAGGTCAGTTAACCCACTGTTCCTAGACCAGTTAACCCACTGTTCCTAGACCAGTTAACCCACTGTTCCTAGACCAGTTAACCCACCGTTCCTAGGTCAGTTAACCCACTGTTCCTAGACCAGTTAACCCACTGTTCCTAGGTCAGTTAACCCACTGTTCCTAGGTCAGTTAACCCACTGTTCCTAGACCAGTTAACCCACTGTTCCTAGGTCAGTTAACCCACTGTTCCTAGGTCAGTTAACCCACTGTTCCTAGACCAGTTAACCCACTGTTCCTAGGTCAGTTAACCCACTGTTCCTAGACCAGTTAACCCACTGTTCCTAGGTCAGTTAACCCACTGTTCCTAGACCAGTTAACCCACTGTTCCTAGACCAGTTAACCCACTGTTCCTAGACCAGTTAACCCACTGTTCCTAGACCAGTTAACCCACTGTTCCTAGGTCAGTTAACCCACTGTTCCTAGACCAGTTAACCCACTGTTCCTAGACCAGTTAACCCACTGTTCCTAGACCAGTTAACCCACTGTTCCTAGGTCAGTTAACCCACTGTTCCTAGGTCAGTTAACCCACTGTTCCTAGACCAGTTAACCCACTGTTCCTAGACCAGTTAACCCACTGTTCCTAGGTCAGTTAACCCACTGTTCCTAGGTCAGTTAACCCACTGTTCCTAGACCAGTTAACCCACTGTTCCTAGGTCAGTTAACCCACTGTTCCTAGGTCAGTTAACCCACTGTTCCTAGGTCAGTTAACCCACTGTTCCTAGGTCAGTTAACCCACTGTTCCTAGGTCAGTTAACCCACTGTTCCTAGGTCATTAACCCACTGTTCCTAGGTCAGTTAACCCACTGTTCCTAGACCAGTTAACCCACTGTTCCTAGACCAGTTAACCCACTGTTCCTAGGTCAGTTAACCCACTGTTCCTAGGTCAGTTAACCCACTGTTCCTAGACCAGTTAACCCACTGTTCCTAGGTCAGTTAACCCACTGTTCCTAGACCAGTTAACCCACTGTTCCTAGACCAGTTAACCCACTGTTCCTAGGTCAGTTAACCCACTGTTCCTAGGTCAGTTAACCCACTGTTCCTAGACCAGTTAACCACTGTTCCTAGGTCAGTTAACCCACTGTTCCTAGGTCAGTTAACCCACTGTTCCTAGACCAGTTAACCCACTGTTCCTAGACCAGTTAACCCACTGTTCCTAGACCAGTTAACCCACTGTTCCTAGGTCAGTTAACCCACTGTTCCTAGGTCAGTTAACCCACTGTTCCTAGACCAGTTAACCCACTGTTCCTAGGTCAGTTAACCCACTGTTCCTAGGTCAGTTAACCCACTGTTCCTAGACCAGTTAACCCACTGTTCCTAGGTCAGTTAACCCACTGTTCCTAGACCAGTTAACCCACTGTTCCTAGGTCAGTTAACCCACTGATCCTAGACCAGTTAACCCACTGTTCCTAGACCAGTTAACCCACTGTTCCTAGGTCAGTTAACCCACTGTTCCTAGACCAGTTAACCCACTGTTCCTAGACCAGTTAATCCACTGTTCCTAGACCAGTTAACCCACTGTTCCTAGGTCAGTTAACCCACTGTTCCTAGGTCAGTTAACCCACTGTTCCTAGACCAGTTAACCCACTGTTCCTAGACCAGTTAACCCACTGTTCCTAGGTCAGTTAACCCACTGTTCCTAGACCAGTTAACCCACTGTTCCTAGACCAGTTAACCCACTGTTCCTAGGTCAGTTAACCCACTGTTCCTAGGTCAGTTAACCCACTGTTCTAGGTCAGTTAACCCACTGTTCCTAGGTCAGTTAACCCACTGTTCCTAGGTCAGTTAACCCACTGTTCCTAGGTCAGTTAACCCACTGTTCCTAGACCAGTTAACCCACTGTTCCTAGGTCAGTTAACCCACTGTTCCTAGACCAGTTAACCCACTGTTCCTAGACCAGTTAACCCACTGTTCCTAGGTCAGTTAACCCACTGTTCCTAGGTCAGTTAACCCCTGTTCCTAGACCAGTTAACCCACTGTTCCTAGGTCAGTTAACCCACTGTTCCTAGACCAGTTAACCCACTGTTCCTAGACCAGTTAACCCACTGTTCCTAGGTCAGTTAACCCACTGTTCCTAGGTCAGTTAACCCACTGTTCCTAGACCAGTTAACCCACTGTTCCTAGACCAGTTAACCCACTGTTCCTAGACCAGTTAACCCACTGTTCCTAGGTCAGTTAACCCACTGTTCCTAGACCAGTTAACCCACTGTTCCTAGACCAGTTAACCCACTGTTCCTAGACCAGTTAACCCACTGTTCCTAGGTCAGTTAACCCACTGTTCCTAGGTCAGTTAACCCACTGTTCCTAGGTCAGTTAACCCACTGTTCCTAGACCAGTTAACCCACTGTTCCTAGGTCAGTTAACCCACTGTTCCTAGACCAGTTAACCCACTGTTCCTAGACCAGTTAACCCACTGTTCCTAGGTCAGTTAACCCACTGTTCCTAGACCAGTTAACCCACTGTTCCTAGACCAGTTAACCCACTGTTCCTAGGTCAGTTAACCCACTGTTCCTAGGTCAGTTAACCCACTGTTCCTAGGTCAGTTAACCCACTGTTCCTAGGTCAGTTAACCCACTGTTCCTAGGTCAGTTAACCCACTGTTCCTAGGTCAGTTAACCCACTGTTCCTAGGTCAGTTACCCACTGTTCCTAGGTCAGTTAACCCACTGTTCCTAGGTCAGTTAACCCACTGTTCCTAGACCAGTTAACCCACTGTTCCTAGGTCAGTTAACCCACTGTTCCTAGACCAGTTTAACCCACTGTTCCTAGACCAGTTAACCCACTGTTCCTAGGTCAGTTAACCCACTGTTCCTAGACCAGTTAACCCACTGTTCCTAGACCAGTTAACCCACTGTTCCTAGGTCAGTTAACCCACTGTTCCTAGGTCAGTTAACCCACTGTTCCTAGGTCAGTTAACCCACTGTTCCTAGGTCAGTTAACCCACTGTTCCTAGGTCAGTTAACCCACTGTTCCTAGGTCAGTTAACCCACTGTTCCTAGACCAGTTAACCCCACTGTTCCTAGGTCAGTTAACCCACTGTTCCTAGACCAGTTAACCCACTGTTCCTAGACCAGTTAACCCACTGTTCCTAGGTCAGTTAACCCACTGTTCCTAGGTCAGTTAACCCACTGTTCCTAGACCAGTTAACCCACTGTTCCTAGACCAGTTAACCCACTGTTCCTAGACCAGTTAACCCACTGTTCCTAGACCAGTTAACCCACTGTTCCTAGACCAGTTAACCCACTGTTCCTAGGTCAGTTAACCCACTGTTCCTAGGTCAGTTAACCCACTGTTCCTAGACCAGTTAACCTAACTGTTCCTAGACCAGTTAACCCACTGTTTCTAGGTCAGTTAACCCACTGTTCCTAGACCAGTTAACCTAACTGTTCCTAGGTCAGTTAACCCACTGTTCCTAGACCAGTTAACCCACTGTTCCTAGGTCAGTTAACCCACTGTTCCTAGGTCAGTTAACCCACTGTTCCTAGACCAGTTAACCTAACTGTTCCTAGACCAGTTAACCCACTGTTCCTAGACCAGTTAACCCACTGTTCCTAGGTCAGTTAACCCACTGTTCCTAGACCAGTTAACCTAACTGTTCCTAGACCAGTTAACCCACTGTTCCTAGGTCAGTTAACCCACTGTTCCTAGACCAGTTAACCCACTGTTCCTAGGTCAGTTAACCCACTGTTCCTAGACCAGTTAACCCACTGTTAACCCACTGTTCCTAGACCAGTTAACCCACTGTTCCTAGGTCAGTTAACCCACTGTTCCTAGGTCAGTTAACCCACTGTTCCTTGTAAATGTAATGTAAAGAATGTGAAATTATTTAAATGTTTATAATTGTTTTATTTCACTTTTGATACTTTAAGTTTAAACTTAAAACCAAATACTTTGGGACTTTTACTCAAGTATGATTTTGCTGGGCGATGTTCAACTTTACCTGAGTCATTTTCTATAAAGTTTCTTTACTTTTCCTCAGGTATGACAATTGGATATTTTTTCCACCCCTGGCTCTGAAGAGAAGACAGGCTATGTGCCACACTGCCCACAAAATGAGGAGCTACATGTCCCTAACTTCCTGTCCAAAGTATGACCATATTAGTGACACATATTTCCCTCAGATTCCACAGACCCGCCAAAGATTTTGAAAATAAATCAGATTTTGATAAACTCCCATATCCATTGAGTGAAATACCACAGTGTGACATCACAGCAGCAAGATTTGTGACCTGTTGCCACAAGAAAAGGGCCACCAGTGAAGAATAAACACCATTGTAAATACAACCCATATATATGTTTATTTATTTTCCCTTTTGTACTTTAACTATTTGCACATCGCTACAACACTGTATATATACATAATATGACATAATATGACTGTTCACTTTTTATTGTTTATTTCACTTTTGTTAACCATTTCACTTGGTCTGTCAATGCAATCATATGTTTTCAATGTCAATAAAGCCCCTTGAATTGACACAGAGGGAGAGAGAGAGAGAGGAGAGAGAGAGAGAGAGAGAGAGAGAGAGAGAGAGAGAGAGAGAGAGAGAGAGAGAGAGAGAGAGAGAGAAGAGAGAGACAGAGAGAGACAGAGAGACGAGAGAGAGAGAGACAGAGACGCAGAGAGAGAGACAGAGAGACAGAGAGAGAGACAGAGAGAGACAGAGAGAGAGACAGAGAGAGAGAGAGACAGAGAGAGACAGAGAGAGAGACAGAGAGAGACAGAGAGAGACAGAGAGAGAGACAGAGAGAGAGAGAGAGAGATAGATAGAGAGAGAGAGACAGAGAGAGACAGAGAGAGACAGAGAGAGAGACAGAGAGAGAGACAGAGAGAGACACAGAGACAGAGAGACAGAGAGAGACAGAGACAGAGACGCAGAGAGAGAGACAGAGAGAGACAGAGACGCAGAGAGAGACAGAGAGAGAGAGAGAGAGAGGGAAAGAGAGAGAGAGTGAGAGAGAGAGAGAGAGAGAGAGAGAGAGAGAGAGAGAGACAGAGACAGAGGCAGAGACAGAGACAGAGACGCAGGGAGAGACAGAGACAGAACTAGAGACAGACAGACAGACAGACAGACAGACAGACAGGCAGATAGACAGGCAGGCAGACAGACAGATCTCTAGACTGACAGAGCTATAACAATAAGTGGTCTCCTCCAGGCTTTAATAACCCTAGCTGAGATTGACACCTGAATGTGCAGTCATGCTCTAACTAACCCCACAGCACTACCAGCACAGTGCCTCTCTCTCTCTCCTCTGTATCATTTTCTATTCATCTCTCGCTCTCCTCCTCTCTCTCAGAGAAGCAATCAGAGCAGTGTTATTAGTGCTGGGGGTCTAAAGAGTAGAGACAGACATGGAGGTAGAGACAGACAGGGAGGTAGAGACAGACAGAGAGGTAGAGACAGACAGGGAGGTAGAGACAGACAGGGAGGTAGAGACAGACAGGGAGGTAGAGACAGACAGAGATGTAGAGACAGACAGGGAGGTAGAGACAGACAGGGAGGGAGAGGCAGACAGGGAGGTAGAGACAGACAGAGAGGTAGAGACAGACAGGGAGGTAGAGACAGACAGGAAGGTAGAGACAGACAGGGAGGTAGAGACAGACAGGGAGGCAGAGACAGACAGGGAGGTAGAGACAGACAAGGAGGTAGAGACAGACAGGGAGGCAGAGACAGACAGGGAGGTAGAGACAGACATGGAGGTAGAGACAGGGAGGGAGGTAGAGACAGACATGGAGGTAGAGACAGACAGGGAGGTAGAGACAGACAGGGAGGTAGAGACAGACAGGGAGGTAGAGACAGACAGAGAGGTAGAGACAGACAGGGAGGTAGAGACAGACAGGGAGGGAGAGGCAGACAGGGAGGTAGAGACAGACAGAGAGGTAGAGACAGACAGGGAGGTAGAGACAGACAGGAAGGTAGAGACAGACAGGGAGGTAGAGACAGACAGGGAGGCAGAGACAGACAGGGAGGTAGAGACAGGGAGGGAGGTAGAGACAGACATGGAGGTAGAGACAGGGAGGGAGGTAGAGACAGACATGGAGGTAGAGACAGACAGGGAGGTAGAGACAGACAGGGAGGTAGAGACAGACAGGGAGGTAGAGACAGACAGGGAGGTAGAGACAGACAGGGAGGTAGAGACAGACAGGGAGGTAGAGACAGAGACCCAATTACTTCATCACACAAAGGCAGGATTAATACACCGCTGATCACAGGGTTGAGTCTCAAATGACACCCTATTCCCTATATAGTGCACTACTTTTGACCAGAGACATATGAGCCCTGGTGAAAAGTAGTGCACTGCATGGGGAATAGGGTGCCATTCGGGATGCATCCTGGATGATGTCACCAGCAACACCATGTTATGCTCTGGGGGAAATGTCATTCGTGGTGGGAATGCTAATGAGCAGCACTGGTACCATGAGGAGAGGAGATGTCCTACTTTGTTGGTGCCCTGTCAACCTGGACTCAGGGATAGACGTAACATATTAAATGTGAATCTGGGAACACTACCATTAGTATGTTATTTTACGTTTTGCATGGTATGTATTAATTTGTGGATGTCAATCATCCATTTCTTATGATATGTTATGACTTGCAATTCGTACAATATGGTACTAATTTTCTAAATTATATGATATGTTACGAATTTAAATTTAAGGCTAATGCTGACGTTAGCTAGGCTAGGGGTTAAGATTAAGTTAGGGTTAAGGTTAGAGTTAAGGTTAGGATCAGGATTTAGGTTAAAGGGTTAGGGATACGGTTAGGGTTAGGGAAAGGGTTAGCTAACATGCTAAATAGTTACAAAGTATCTGAAAAGTGGTAAGTAGATGATAATGAACTAAAATGCTAAAGTTGTCCGTGATGAGATACAAACATGCAACCTTTGGCTTGCTAGACATTCGCATCATCCACCCTACTTTGATTTTTGCCTTAAGTAACCTTCTGCCTTTACGCAACCATACCAAATGTAAGTCGTAAAGGCAGAAGGTTACCTAAATTATGTGTCCCGTATTTATTATGTTATGTCAAGTCTATGAGATCAGGCTGTCCCTGTATTAAGGAGAGGAGAGGACCCTGGACTATAACAGCTTGCCACTTGGGACACAGTGCCAGGCTAGCTGATAGGTGGGAAGGTTGACCCGCACGAATGACTCTTTGGGTTTCACCAATCAAAACACAGACCTATGGCAGCAGCCATGACGGTGGCCACGGCAACAACAGGAAGAGAGGAAGTAGAGGGACAATAAAAAACACAACTATTTCCATCTAAGAGGAGATCTCTTTACTGTAACATAGAAACTATCTGGACAGAACAGAGAGAGATCACATAATTGAGGGAGGGAGGGGAGGGAGGGAGGGAGGGAGGGAGGGAGGGGAGGGGAGGGAGGGAGGGAGGGAGGGAGTAACATAGTGTGTGTGACTCTGAACTTTGACAGGAGAGAGTTTGATCTTCGAGGAGTTGACACAGTCATCTGTATTTGGAAACAAGCTCTGGATGTAACTACTGAAAAGATGGCAATGACCCAAAACACACGGAGCAACACGCAAGAAGGAGTAGAGAGAGGGATGTATAAAGACAGAGCGAGAAAGAGAGATCATCCTCAGCTCTGGCATCTTACCCAATATTTGGAACCAAGGACTGATCACCCCAATCCACAAAAGTGAAGACAAATTTGGCCCCAATAACTACCGTGGTAAATGCGTCAACAGCAACCTTAGGAAAATCCTCTGCATTATCATTAACAGCAGACTCATACATTTCCTCAGTGAAAACAATTTACTGAGCAAATGTCAAATTGGATTATTACCAAATTACTGTACAACAGATCATGTATTCACCCTGCACACCCTAATTGACAACCAAACAAATAAAA
>NC_034187.2:82001642-82024142 GCF_002021735.2 Oncorhynchus kisutch
GATAGAGCCAGTTGGTAGTTTATAGTAGTTGATAGAGCCAGTTGGTAGTTTCTAGTAGTTGATAGAGCCAGTTGGTAGTTTTTAGTAGTTGATAGAGCCAGTTGGTAGTTTATAGTAGTTGATAGAGCCAGTTGATAGAGCCAGTTGATAGTTTATAGTAGTTTATAGAGCCAGTTGATAGATCCAGTTGGTAGTAGATAGAGCCAGTTGGTAGTTTATAGTAGTTGATAGAGCCATTTGGTAGTTTATAGTAGTTGATAGAGCCAGTTGGTAGATTATAGTAGTTGATAAAGACAGTTGGTAGTTTATAGTAGTTGATAGAGCCAGTTGGTAGTTTATAGTAGTTGATAGAGCCAGTTGGTAGATTATAGTAGTAGATAAAGCCAGTTGGTAGTTTATAGTATTTGATAGAGTCAGTTGGTAGTTTATAGTAGTTGATAGAGCCAGTTGGTAGTTTATAGTAGTTGATAGAGCCAGTTGGTAGTTTATAGTAGTTGATAGAGCCAGTTGGTAGATTATAGTAGTTTATAGAGCAAGTTGGGAGTTTATAGTAGTTGATAGAGTCAGTTGGTAGTTTATAGTCGTTGATAGAGCCAGTTGGTAGTTTATAGTAGTTGATAGAGCCAGTTGGTAGTTTATAGTAGTTGATAGAGCCAGTTGGTAGATTATAGTAGTTTATAGAGCAAGTTGGGAGTTTATAGTAGTTGATAGAGTCAGTTGGTAGTTTATAGTCGTTGATAGAGCCAGTTGGTAGTTTATAGTAGTTGATAGAGCCAGTTGGTAGTTTCTAGTAGTTGATAGAGCCAGTTGGTAGTTTTTAGTAGTTGATAGAGCCAGTTGGTAGTTTATAGTAGTTGATAGAGCCAGTTGATAGAGCCAGTTGATAGTTTATAGTAGTTTATAGAGCCAGTTGATAGATCCAGTTGGTAGTAGATAGAGCCAGTTGGTAGTTTATAGTAGTTGATAGAGCCATTTGGTAGTTTATAGTAGTTGATAGAGCCAGTTGGTAGATTATAGTAGTTGATAAAGACAGTTGGTAGTTTATAGTAGTTGATAGAGCCAGTTGGTAGTTTATAGTAGTTGATAGAGCCAGTTGGTAGATTATAGTAGTAGATAAAGCCAGTTGGTAGTTTATAGTAGTTGATAGAGCCAGTTGTTAGAGCCAGTTGGTAGTTTATAGTAGTTGGTAGAGCCAGTTTGTAGTTTATAGTAGTTGATAGAGCAAGTTGATAGAGCCAGTTGGTAGTTTATAGTAGTTGGTAGAGCCAGTTGATAGAGCCAGTTGGTAGTTTATAGTAGTTGATAGAGCCAGTTGATAGAGCCAGTTGGTAGTTGATAGAGCCAGTTGGTAGTTTATAGGTGTTGATAGAGCCAGTTGGTAGTTGATAGAGCCAGTTGATAGAGCCAGTAAGTAGTTGATATAGCCAGTTGGTAGTTATAGTATTTGATAGAGTCAGTTGGTAGTTTATAGTAGTTGATAGAGCCAGTTGGTAGTTTATAGTAGTTGATAGAGCCAATTGGTAGTTTTTAGTAGTTGATATAGCCAGTTGGTAGTTTATAGTATTTGATAGAGTCAGTTGGTAGTTTATAGTAGTTGATAGAGCCAGTTGGTAGTTTATAGTAGTTGATAGAGCCAATTGGTAGTTTTTAGTAGTTGATAGAGCCAGTTGGTAGTTTATAGTAGTTGATAGAGCCAGTTGGTAGTTTATAGTAGTTGATAGAGATAGTTGGTAGTTTTTAGGAGTTGATAGAGCCTGTTGGTAGTTTATAGTAGTTGATAGAGCCAGTTGATAGAGCCAGTTGGTAGTTTATAGTAGTTGATAGAGCCAGTTGGTAGTTGATAGAGCCAGTTGGTAGTTTATAGTAGTTGATAGAGCCGGTTGGTAGTGTATAGTAGTTGATAGAGCCAGTTGGTAGTTGATAGAGCCAGTTGATAGAACCAGTTGGTAGTTGATAGAGCCAGTTGGTAGTTTATAGTATTTGATAGAGTCAGTAGGTAGTTTATAGTAGTTAATAAAGCCAGTTGGTAGTTTACAGTAGTTGGTAGAGCCAGTTGGTAGAGCCAGTTGGTAGTTTATAGTAGTTGATAGAGCCAGTTGGTAGTTTATAGTAGTTGATAGAGCCAGTTGGTAGTTTATAGTAGTTGATAGAGCCAGTTGGTATTTTATAGTAATTGACAGAGCCAGTTGGTAGTTTATAGTAGTTGAAAGAGAAAGTTGATAGAGCCAGTTGGTAGTTTATAGTAGTTGGTAGAGCCAGTTGACAGAGCAAGTTGGTAGTTTATAGTAGTTGATGGAGCCAGTTGATAGAGCCAGTTGGTAGTTGATAGAGCCAGTTGGTAGTTTATAGGTGTTGATAGAGCCAGTTGGTAGTTGATAGAGCCAGTTGGTAGTTTATAGTATTTGATAGAGTCAGTTGGTAGTTTATAGTATTTGATAGAGCCAGTTGGTAGTTTATAGTAGTTGATAGAGCCAGTTGGTAGTTGATAGTAGTTGATAGAGATAGTTGGTAGGTTTTAGTAGTTGATAGAGCCTGTTGGTAGTTTATAGTAGTTGATAGAGCCAGTTGATAGAGCCAGTTGGTAGTTTATAGTAGTTGATAGAGCCTGTTGGTAGTTTATAGTAGTTGATAGAGCCAGTTGATAGAGCCAGTTGGTAGTTTATAGTAGTTGATAGAGCCAGTTGGTAGTTGATAGAGCCAGCTGGTAGTTTATATTAGTTGATAGAGCCGGTTGGTAGTTTATAGTAGTTGATAGAGCCAGTTGGTAGTTGATAGAGCCAGTTGATAGAGCCAGTTGGTTTTTGATAGAGCCAGTTGGTAGTTTATAGTAGTTGATAGAGCCAATTGGTAGTTTATAGTAGTTGATAGAGCCAGTTGGTAGTTTATAGTAGTTGATAGAGCCAGTTGGTAGTTTCTAGTAGTTGATAGAGCCAGTTGGTAGTTTTTAGTAGTTGATAGAGCCAGTTGGTAGTTTTTAGTAGTTGATAGAGCCAGTTGATAGAGCCAGTTGGTAGTTTATAGTAGTTGATATAGCCAGTTGGTAGTTTATAGTAGTTGATAAAGCCAGTTGTTAGTTTATAGTATTTGATAGAGTCAGTTGGTAGTTTATAGTAGTTAATAGAGCCAGTTGGTAGTTTACAGTAGTCGGTAGAGCCAGTTAGTAGTTTTTAGTAGTTGATAGATCCAGTTGGTAGTTTATAGTAGTTGATAGAGCCAGTTGGTAGTTTTAGTAGTATATATAGCCAGTTGGTAGTCTATAGTAGTTGATAGAGCAAGTTGATAGAGCCAGTTGGTAGTTTATAGTAGTTGGTAGAGCCAGTTGATAGAGCCAGTTGGTAGTTTATAGTAGTTGATAGAGCCAGTTGGTAGTTGATAGAGCCAGTTGATAGAGCCAGTTGGTAGTTTTAGTAGTATATATAGCCAGTTGGTAGTTTATAGTAGTTGTTAGAGCCGGTTGGTAGTTTATAGTAGTATATAGAGCCAGTTGGTAGTTTATAGTAGTTGATAGAGCCAGTTGGTAGTTTTAGTAGTATATATAGCCAGTTGGTAGTTTATAGTAGTTGATAGAGCCAGTTGGTAGTTTATAGTAGTTGATAGAGCCAGTTGGTAGTTTTAGTAGTATATATAGCCAGTTGGTAGTTTATAGTAGTATATAGAGCCAGTTGGTAGTTTATAGTAGTTGATAGAGCCAGTTGCTGTAAGTCACTCTGGATATGAGGGTCTGTAAAATGACAAAAATGTAAAGAGAAACAGGACTTAACACGGTGTGTTAAATATGTGTTAAATATAGGGGGGAAAACTGATGGAAACAAAGTACTACTTAGTGCGTTTTTGGAGGTAATCTTTACTATTTAAATTTTTGGCAACAATTACTTTACTACATTCATAAAGAAAATAATGTACATTTTCTCTGACACCAAAAAGTAAAATGTTGATTGCTTAGCAGGACAGAAAAATTGTCTAATTCACACACTTATCAAGAGAACATCCTCGGTCATCTCTACTGCCTCTGATCTGGAGGACTCACTAAACAGAAAACATCCCTGGTCATCTCTACTGCCTCTGATCTGGAGGACTCACTAAACAGAGAACATCCCCGGTCATCTCTACTGCCTCTGATCTGGAGGACTCACTAAACAGAGAACATCCCTGGTCATCCCTACTAGCCTCTGATCTGGAGGACTCACTAAACAGAGAACATCCCTGGTCATCCCTCCTGCCTCTGATCTGGAGGACTCACTAAACAGTGAACATCCCTGGTCATCTCTACTACCTCTGATCTGGAGGACTCACTAAACAGAGAACATCCCTGGTCATCTCTACTGCCTCTAATCTGGAGGACTCACTAAACAGAGAACATCCCTGGTCATCCCTACTGCCTCTGATCTGGAGGACTCACTAAACAGAGAACATCCCTGGTCATCCCTACTGCCTCTGATCTGGAGGACTCACTAAACAGAGAACATCCCCGGTCATCTCTACTGCCTCTGATCTGGAGGACTCACTAAACAGTGAACATCCCTGGTCATCTCTACTGCCTCTGATCTGGAGGACTCACTAAACAGAGAACATCCCTGGTCATCCCTCCTGCCTCTGATCTGGAGGACTCACTAAACAGAGAACATCCCCGGTCATCTCTACTGCCTCTGATCTGGAGGACTCACTAAACAGAGAACATCCCCGGTCATCTCTACTGCCTCTGATCTGGAGGACTCACTAAACAGAGAACATCCCTGGTCATCCCTCCTGCCTCTAATCTGGAGGACTCACTAAACAGAGAACATCCCCGGTCATCTCTACTGCCTCTGATCTGGAGGACTCACTAAACAGAGAACATCCCTGGTCATCCCTACTGCCTCTGATCTGGAGGACTCACTAAACAGAGAACATCCCTGGTCATCCCTCCTGCCTCTGATCTGGAGGACTCACTAAACAGAGAACAACCCCGGTCATCTCTACTGCCTCTGATCTGGAGGACTCACTAAACAGTGAACATCCCTGGTCATCTCTACTGCCTCTGATCTGGAGGACTCACTAAACAGAGAACATCCCTGGTCATCCCTCCTGCCTCTGATCTGGAGGACTCACTAAACAGAGAACATCCCCGGTCATCTCTACTGCCTCTGATCTGGCAGACTCATTAAACACAAATGTTTCATTTATAAATTATATCTGCGTGTTGTAGTGTGCCCCTGGCTATCCGTCAATAAAATTTAAAAAATAATAATAATTGTGCCGTCTGGTTTGCTTAGTATAAGGAATTTGAAATGATTTATTCCTTCACTTTTTACTTTTGATACCTAAGTATATTTAAAACCGCAAACATACTTTTAGACTTTTACTCAAGTAGTATTTAACTGGGTGACTTTCACTTTTACTTGAGTCATTTACTATTTAGGTATCTTTACTTTTACTACAGTATTAAAATATAGTGATTTTTCCACCACTGGCAGTACACACAAGTACACACAAGTACACTCACACTCAAGTTGCCAAAAAAAGATGAAGCCTGCATGGATTTTGTCAGATCCTATTTACCCCTCCCTCTCCACACACCCACGCACACAGACAGGCAATCAGCATAGAAACTTGTTTTGGTGCCGAGCTGCGGTTTAAGGAACGTGATTGGAGGGAGTGTTGCTAGCCAAAAAAAAACTTCTCTCTGGTAACAATTCCACCTCACAAGCTCTGAGAGAGATCTGGGCTTGTGATTGGCTGATTAGTTTCCTGGTTATCTCTACACCTTTTCTCTGTGCTCTTCCATTCAAAATGGCTTAATGCGTACAAAAAACCAGCCCCCCCCCAGCCCCCCCCCCCCCCCCCCCCCACACACACACACACACAGGCGAAGGAGAGGGAGAAGGGAAGGGAGAAGGAGACATGCAGAAGGCTGCTCTACACAGAGACATAAGAGCCTGATTCTCCTCAGTCTGTGGCTAATGTTTGAGATGTACCGGGAACTGCCAAGATAGACTGTCATGTCAAGGCAAACAAGCAATGCACAAGCACACACACACAAGCGCACACACACACACACACACACACACACACACACACACACACACACACACACACACACACACACACACACACACACACACACACACACACACACACACAGCAGATGGTTCAACCTGTAGTCTGTTTCAGAGGTGGTGATAACTCAGGGTGGCAAAAACAACTGATACATTTTACATTTGGAGAAAGTCCACAGAAGACAGTTACAGTCTGTTACAGCGGTGATGATATGTCTGTTACAGTGGTGATGATATGTCAGTTACAGTGGTGATGATATGTCAGTTACAGTGGTGATGATATGTCAGTTACGGTCTGTTACAGCGGTGATGATATGTCAGTTACAGCGGTGATGATATGTCAGTTACAGTGGTGATGATATGTCTGTTACAGTCTGTTACAGTGGTGAATATGTCAGTTACAGTCTGTTACAGTGGTGAATATGTCAGTTACAGTCTGTTACAGCGGTGATGATATGTCAGTTACAGTGGTGATGATATGTCTGTTACAGTCTGTTACAGCGGTGATGATATGTCAGTTACAGTCTGTTACAGCGGTGATGATATGTCAGTTACAGTTTGTTACAGCGGTGATGATATGTTAGTTACAGTCTGTTACAGTGGTGATGATATGTCAGTTACAGTGGTGATGATATGTCAGTTACAGTCTGTTACAGTGGTGATGATATGTCAGTTACAGTCTGTTACAGCGGTGATGATATGTCAGTTACAGTGGTGATGATATGTCAGTTACAGTGGTGATGATATGTCTGTTACAGCGGTGATGATATGTCAGTTACAGCGGTGATGATATGTCTGTTACAGTGGTGATGATATGTCAGTTACATTCTGTTACAGTGGTGAATATGTCCGTTACAGTGGCGACGATATGTCAGTTACAGTGGTGATGATATGTCTGTTACAGTGGTGATGATATGTCAGTTACAGTCTGTTACAGTGGTGAATATGTCCGTTACAGTGGTGATGATATGTCTGTTACAGTGGTGATGATATGTCAGTTACAGTGGTGATGATATGTCAGTTACAGCGGTGATGATATGTCAGTTACAGTGGTGATGATATGTCAGTTACAGTGGTGATGATATGTCTGTTACAGTGGTGATGATATGTCAGTTACAGCGGTGATGATATGTCAGTTACAGCAATGATTATATGTCAGTTACCGTGGTGATGATATGTCAGTTACAGTGGTGATGATATGTCTGTTACAGCAGTGATGATATGTCAGTTACAGTGGTGATGATATGTCAGTTACAGTGGTGATGATATGTCAGTTACAGTGGTGATGATATGTCAGTTACAGTCTATTACAGTGGTGAATATGTCAGTTACAGTGGTGATGATATGTCAGTTATAGTCTGTTACAGTGGTGATGATATGTCAGTTACAGTTGTGATGATATGTCAGTTACAGTGGTGATGATATGTCAGTTCCAGCGGTGATGATATGTCTGTTACAGCGGTGATGATATGTCAGTTACAGTTGTGATGATATGTCAGTTACAGTGGTGATGATATGTCAGTTACAGTGGTGATGATATGTCAGTTACAGTCTGTTACAGTGGTGATGATATGTCAGTTACAGTTGTAATGATATGTCTGTTGCAGTGGTGATGATATGTCAGTTACAGTTGTGATGATATGTCGGTTACAGTGGTGATGATATGTCAGTTACAGTGGTGATGATATGTCAGTTACAGTCTGTTACAGTGGTGAATATGTCAGTTACAGTGGTGATGATATGTCAGTTACAGTCTGTTACAGTGGTGATGATATGTCAGTTACAGTTGTGATGATATGTCAGTTACAGTTGTGATGATATGTCAGTTACAGTGGTGATGATATGTCAGTTACAGTCTATTACAGTGGTGATGATGATGTCAGGTACAGTGGTGATGTTGATGTCAGGTACAGTCTGTTACATTGGTGATGATATGTCAGTTACAGTCTGTCACAGTGGTGATAATATGTCAGTTACAGTGGTGATGATGATGTCAGGTACAGTCTGTTACAGTGGTGATGATATGTCAGTTACAGTGGTGATGATGATGTCAGGTACAGTCTGTTACAGTGGTGATGATATGTCAGTTACAGTGGTGATGATGATGTCAGGTACAGTCTGTTACAGTTACATCTGTACTATACTCAGGTAACATGAACTGCAGCAGACAAAAGAGAGCCATATTTGACAAATCCAAGAGCTGGACCTTCAGGCCCTGACAGAGGTACTAGATACCAGAGAGAGAGGAGTGGTAGTGTGGTGTAGTAAATCATGTCTTTCATTCAGGGAGGAAAATGAACATGCCTGCTGCACCCTGGAGTCACACACACTCACACCTTGGAGTCCCAAGTCCATGTAGCTGACAGGAGAGGAGACTAGAGGAGGCTGTCACCATGGAAACAGAGGTGGAGATGTGGGGAGAGAGAGAGAGAGAGAGAGAGAGAGAGAGAGAGAGAGAGAGAGAGAGAGAGAGAGTGAGAGAGAGAGAGAGAAGTGAGAGCGAGAACAAGAGAGTGAGAGAGAGAGAGCAAGAGAGAGAGAGAGAGAGAGAGAGAGAGAGAGAGAGAGAGAGAGAGAGGGAGAGAGAGATGCTTTCACTATACCCCCTGGAGAGAGTGTCTGGCATGCACACACTCTAAAGACACTCTGTAACCAGGTGTCTAAGGGCTCGCTTCATTAATCAGCAGTGTCAGACACACACACCATCACACAGACACCATCACTCACACACACCATCACTCACACACACCATCACTCACACACACCATCACTCACACACACCATCACACAGACACCATCACTCACACACACCATCACTCACACACACCATCACTCACACACACCATCACACAGACACCATCACTCACACACACCATCACTCACACACACCATCACTCACACACAACATCACTCACACCATATCACACCCCATCACACAGACACCATCACTCACACACACCATCACTCACACACACCATCACTCACACCATATCACACCCCATCACACAGACACCATCACTCACACACACCATCACTCACACACACCATCACTCACACCATATCACACCCCATCACACAGACACACCATCACACACACCATATCACTCACACCATATCACACACACACCATCACACACACACACCATCACTCACACCCCATCACACAGACACCATCACTCACACACCATATCACAGACACCATCACTCACACACACCATCACACACACCATATCACACCCCATCACACAGACACCATCACTCACACACACCATCACAACAAAATATACAGTCCAATCTCAGTCAATTACACAAAGAACACAAAGCCACACAATGCCATCTATACTGACACTAACACACACACCAAAGAAAAATTCTCTCTCTCTCTCTCTCTCTCTCTCTCTCTCTCTCTCTCTCTCTCTCTTTCTCTCTCTCTCTCTCTCTCTCTGTACTGTATGATTTAAAGCCTGTCACCAGGGACAAAACTAGGCTACCAAGAATGAGGAAACTGTAAAAGAGGAAAAAGAAGAGGAGGAACCAACCAGAGAATGAGGAAGAAGAGGAGGAACCAACCAGAGAATTAGGAAGAAGAGGAGGAACCAACCCGAGAATGAGGAAGAAGAGGAGGAACCAACCAGAGAATGAGGAAGAAGAGGAGGAACCAACCAGAGAATAAGGAAGAAGAGGAGGAACCAACCTGAGAATGAGGAAGAAGAGGAGGAACCAGCCAGAGAATGAGGAAGAAGAGGAGGAACCAACCAGAGAATAAGGAAGAAGAGGAGGAACCAACCAGAGAATGAGGAAGAAGAGGAGGAACCAACCAGAGAATGAGGAAGAAGAGGAGGACAAAGGGGAAAGAGAATGGAAATAAAGAGTTTCTCTGAAAAGAGGAAAGCCACTACCGAGAAATGGATGGGCGACAGTGTGTGTCTCACATAACACAGAGAGGTGACATGTGTTGGTATACCCAACCACAGAGAGAGAGAGAGAGATTCTTTTGTTCATGGTAGGTTCACTGGACTCTTTGGGGAGATTCACCTATTGCTCATCTCTTGCCCACAGCTAAGTAGATTATATGATTTAGAGACATTGATTTTATCTCTCTCAGCTCATTCACTGTCAAGCCACTAGCACCTCTGTCTGATCACAGCCAATTTATGTTGTTCCTCAAAAGAACAGACATGGAAACAACCAGACATTCACAGCCCAGTAAGTTGTACAACATCAGACATTCACAGCCCAGTCAGCTGTACAACATCAGACATTCACAGCCCAGTGAGCTGTACAACATCAGACATTCACAGCCCAGTACAACATCACAGCCCAGTAAGCTGTACAACATCAGACATTCACAGCCCAGTCAGCTGTACAACATCAGACATTCACAGCCCAGTCAGCTGTACAACATCAGACATTCACAGCCCAGTCAGCTGTACAACATCAGACATTCACAGCCCAGTGAGCTGTACAACATCAGACATTCACAGCCCAGTAAGCTGTACAACATCAGACATTCATACAGATGGGCCCAAAACAGCACAGAAGATACCAGAAAGCAACCTGGAACCAAAAAATCCAAACACTCTTAGATAACTTTCTGGATACCACATTCACTCACAGTATAGAAGGCATCAATCTAGCAGTACAAAACATCAACTATATATTCAGGCAAACGGCAAAAGAAGCACAACTGATTTTTGTTTTGTTTTAAACAAACCAAAAAATCCTACAGATGACAACTGGTATGATGCAGATTGTAAAATCATGAGGAATAAACTTAAAATAAACACTATCCAACCAAAAGCCCAGAGACCCAAATAATGGTGAATTACTCCTTCATTACTGTGAGACTTTAAAACTCTATAAACGTAACACTCAGAACCAAAAAAGCACAGCACAACAGCAAGCAGCTGACACTAATTGAGGAGCCCATAAACACAAACAACTTCTGGCAAAATTGGAAAAACAAACAACAACAAAAAATTTACTGGAGGAATTAGTGATACAAAATTGTGATATATGGACAGCCCATTTTAAAACACTCTACAACACCGTTGAAACGGATGCAAACGCAGAGCATTGCCATTAGATGGATTAGAAAAAGCTGTAAAGGACAATCAAAATCCACTGGACTCCCCCCAATTACTGACCAGGAGCTCTATAAGAAACTAAACTATTACTGACCAGGAGCTCTATAAGAAACTAAACTATTACTGACCAGGAGCTCTATAAGAAACTAAACTATTACTGACCAGGAGCTCTATAAGAAACTAAACTATTACTGACCAGGAGCTCTATAAGAAACTTCAGGCTCTCAAATTTAAAAAGGCATGTGGACCTGATGGCATCCTAAATGAGATGCTCAAACTCACTAGTGCAACATTTCAATTGGCTATATTAAAACTGTTTAATTTGATCCTGAGTGTAGGTTATTTCCCTGACATCTGGAATCAAGGACTCATATCCCCAATCTTCATGAACGGGGACCAATTTGACCCTAACAATTCCAGAGGCATTTGTGTGAACAGCAACCTGGGAAAGGTTTTCTGTAGTATTATAAATATAAGAGTTCTAAACTTCCTTAATAAGCACAATTTCGTGAGTAAAAACCTAATTGTATTTGTACCAAAACATCGCACAACTGATCATATTTACAACCTACACACCCTGACAGATAAATAATAACAAAATGTACAGGACTGCTCTACGCAGTCATTGAAAGTGGTGTAGGGGGTAAAACACATGACATAGTTAAAGCAAAACGTGCAGCATCAAAATTGGCAAGAAAATAACAGAATTCTTTAATCAGGGACGGAGCCTTCGCCAGGGTTTCAGTCTGAGCCCTGCACTCTTCAATATTTTTACAACAACGAATTGGCCCCTATTCTAGAAAAATGCTCAGCCCTTGGTTAAATGTCTGCTCTTCACAGATGACCTATGCCTGCTGTCACCCACAGCACATGGCCTACAGCAGAGCCTGGACCTGCTAGAGCAGTACTGCCAGACCTGGGCCCTGGCAGTAAACCCTAAAAAGACTAAAATAATGATTTTCCAGAGAAGATCCAGATCTCAGGGATTAGACCAAAGTTCTGAGTTGGTACAAAATAGATAGAGTACTGCACACTATAATTACTTAGGTTTAAATATATAGAGTACTGTACACACTACAATTACTTAGGTTTAAATATATAGAGTACTGTACACACTACAATTACTTAGGTTTAAATACATAGAGTACTGTACACACTACAATTACTGAGGTTTAAATAGAAGCTCAACTGGACACCTTAATGAGGCAGTGAATGAACTGAGAGAGAAAGCATAGAGGGCATTCCACGCCATTAAAAAACTAATGCAAATTGAAATACCTATTAAAATGAAAGCTAATTGAATGTGACATTGAACCAATTACACTTTATGGCAGTGAGGTGTGAGGTCCAGTTGCAAACCAAGATTTCACCCAATGGGACAAACACCAAATTGAAACCCTGCATGCAGAGTTCTGCAAGATTCTCCTACATGTCCAGAGGAAAACTACAAACAATGCATGCAGGGCAGAATTAGGCCAATATCCACTAATAATAAAAACAAATTCAGTTTTGACCCTCTCTCATATCACTACCAATGCGATGCCAAGAGCTGGTCCTGGGGCCGAGTTCACAAACCTGTTCTACTAACACACTGAAGCCTCAGGACCAGAACATCCAATCAATCAGAATAAACCAAAGTACAACACAATCAAAACAAATTATTGGGAAACACAAGCACAAAGTAAAATGCAGTGCTATTTGAGCCCTAAATTGACAATACACCGTGGCAAACTATTTGAAAATGGTTACTGATCAAAACCTTAGAAAAACCTTGACAAAGTACAGGCTCAGTGAGCACAGCCTTGCCATTGAGAAGGGTAGACACAGCAGAACCTGGCTCCCTGTAGAGGGAAGGCTGTACAACCACTGCACAACAGCAGAACCTGAGACGGAGCTGCATTTCCTGACAAAATGTCAAAAATATAAAACAATTAGAGAGTGTCATTTCCCTTGTTCAAGGTTTCCTCATCTCTGATGAGGACAGGCTACCTGTGCTGTTGGGGGAGGACGCAGAGAGCTGTGGGTTGGCAGCGCACTACATTGCCGCCTGCCATAAGTTGAGGGACAGTGCACTTATTTTGATCAGGGCCCCATAGTGTGTACACCTCTACAATCTTGTAAAAACCTGTGTTTAATAAATTATTTGGTGACGTGAATATATTTACTAAATCCACTACAATCTTCCAGTACAAGTGTACAATCAGCAAGCAGTTTAGCAGTTACATTGGCCCCGGTGACAATACATTTATAAAAACTAAAAGCCTACGTTCACTTAGAAAAAGCTCCAGTGTTGGATAACAATAGCCTCTCTGTTTGAGTTGGGTGTTTGAGTAGGCTAAACTAGCTAACTGTATTGTCTAACTAACTCTCTCTCGCTCTTGTTTCTCCATCATTTTTGAATACATTTATTTGTTCAAAACTGTTCAATTATTGTCTTTCTCTTTGAGTCAACTACTGTAGCTTATGCTTTCAGTACTAGATTCATTCTCTGATTGGGTGGATAACACGTCAGTTCATTCTGAAACAATTCCCAAAACTGCACACACAAAATGCAAAATGCCTCACATCTCCTTCAAAATGTAACACCGCATTCAAAATGCCATAAACACGTGTCGGAGTGAAGCATTTGTATCAAATGGCAAACACTGCTTTCATAACAGTACATTTTTGGATACACCATGTAAAGACTGTTGTTCTAAATCTAAAGCTCTTTGGTCTTTCATAGGCTTATATATACATTTCAATACAATGTTCTACAGTGAAAGTAATCTGCTGAGAGGTGTAACAAGTACACTGTCAACACCAATGCAATGTAGAAACAGAAAATATTTATTAGGCCAAACATTACTGTTGTATACATTAGCATACAACAAAACCATAAACATATGGCAGTCACCAGTGTAAGCTACGCTTCATCTCTTCTCTGGCCTCAGTCTGGCCACAATACTTTGTCCACATCACAAGATACGCTTTCTCTTGCCAAACATGGAGGGAAGTATCTCCTAGCATGGCGTATCCAACCTTGGACAGAGGCAACCTCTATGTCCCCACATGGAGGGAAGTATCTCCTAGCATGGCGTATCCAACCTTGGACAGAGGCAACCTCTATGTCCCCACATGGAGGGAAGTATCTCCTAGCATGGCGTATCCAACCTTGGACAGAGGCAACCTCTATGTCCCCACATGGAGGGAAGTATCTCCTAGCATGGCGTATCCAACCTTGGACAGAGGCAACCTCTATGTCCCCACATGGAGGGAAGTATCTCCTAGCATGGCGTATCCAACCTTGGACAGAGGCAACCTCTATGTCCCCACATGGAGGGAAGTATCTCCTAGCATAGCGTATCCAACCTTGGACAGAGGCAACCTCTGTGTCCCCACATGGAGGGAAGTATCTCCTAGCATGGCCTATCCAACCTTGGACAGAGGCAACCTCTGTGTCCCCACATGGAGGGAAGTATCTCCTAGCATGGCGTATCCAACCTCTGTGTCCCCACATGGAGGGAAGTATCTCCTAGCATGGCGTATCCAACCTTGGACAGAGGCAACCTCTATGTCCCCACATGGAGGGAAGTATCTCCTAGCATGGCCTATCCAACCTTGGACAGAGGCAATCTCTGTGTCCCCACATGGAGGGAAGTATCTCCTAGCATGGCGTATCCAACCTTGGACAGAGGCAACCTCTGTGTCCACACATGGAGGGAAGTATCTCCTAGCATGGCGTATACAACCTTGGACAGAGGCAACCTCTGTGTCCCCACATGGAGGGAAGTATCTCCTAGCATGGCGTATACAACCTTGGACAGAGGCAACCTCTGTGTCCCCACATGGAGGGAAGTATCTCCTAGCATGGCCTATCCAACCTTGGACAGAGGCAACCTCTATGTCCCCACATGGAGGGAAGTATCTCCTAGCATGGCGTATCCAACCTTGGATAGAGGCAACCTCTATGTCCCCACATGGAGGGAAGTATCTCCTAGCATGGCGTATCCAACCTTGGACAGAGGCAACCTCTATGTCCCCACATGGAGGGAAGTATCTCCTAGCATGGCGTATCCAACCTTGGACATAGACAACCTCTATGTCCCCACATGGAGGGAAGTATCTCCTAGCATGGCGTATCCAACCTTGGACAGAGGCAACCTCTATGTCCCCACATGCGTCCTCCATTGCCTGGAGAAGCGGCATGCGGGCATAGGGTTGGCGATCATACACTTTCGAGCGCCAGGCTGAGAATAATTCCTCTATGGGATTTAGAAAAGGTGAATATGGGGGTAGGTACAAAACTACAAATTGTGGATGGGTGGCAAACCAGTTTTGGACCAGAACAGCCCGGTGAAAACTAACATTGTCCCATAAAAAGACAAATCTATCAGGCTCCTGATCTGGATCAGGGACAAGCATTGTGTAAATTGCATCCAGAAAAGTGAGCATATGGCTGGGGTTGTACGGACCCAGTGTGGCATTGTGATGGAGGACCCCGTTTTGAGTGATGGCAGCACACAGTTATATTACCCCCACGCTGTCCAGGGACATTGGTCATTGCCCTCTGTCCTATTAAATTTCTTTCGCGGTGCCTGGTTTTGGTGAGGTTGAAGCCAACCTCATCCACATAAATATATTCATGGCGAATTACATGGGAATCCAGCTCCAATACTCTCTGTAACAGACAAAAGGATATACAGATGAGTAAATATGGTCTGAAGTACTGGAAGTAGTGTTGCATACATACCTCTACAAAGTCATGTTGCATATTCTTGACTCTGTCAGAGTTTCTCTCAAATGGCACCTTGTAAAGTTGTTTCATCATCACTCGGTGCCGTTGGGGGATGCGTTGTATGGTCGACAGGCTTACATCATTGATGTTGTTAAATATAGTGTCATTATTCAAGATATGCTCTCTTATCACCCAAATCCTAATTACATTGTTGGCCAAAACCATATTTATAATTGCAGTCTCTTGTACATCTGTAAACAAGCGTCCTCGTCCTCCATGATGTCTTTGCCTTTCCACTCTGTACAGAATTCAAACACAGTATGTGTTCAGCATAGGAACTGTAAACAATGTACCAAAAAATGTAGTACAACATGATAACCAACCTCATTCATTCAATGCAGTGCAGTAAATGGATGGCTTAGAGTTACAGATGTCTATGCAATACTATGCAGTCATATGTATTTTACAGTATATTACTGTAATGCTAAAATAGTCATTAAATAGATGCATACCTGTTCTCATTTATGAAGGTTCGAATTATGGACGCCACCGTAAATCGACTCAAGTCTCATGGTCAAACTGTGGTTGATCACATGATCAACAAGTGTTGCCCTAATCTCATCAGAGATGGCTCTCCTTCCTTCTCTTCTTGCTCTCTGTCGATTGTTGGCATCCATTGTTCAAAACAGGTAATCTGACCTTTGACCTATTTATAGGCCTATACTACAGTAAAGCAGTGATTGGTTAGTGATCAGTTAAGCTATTAGTGTTTGCACGAGTGTTTGCACTCTATAGGGAATATGGCTATGGTCTAAAGTAGTGCACTCTATAGGGAATAGGGCTCTGGTCTAAAGTAGTGCACTATATAGGGAATAGGGCTCTGGTCTAAAGTAGTGCACTATATGGGGAATAGGGCTCTGGTCTAAAGTAGTGCACTATATAGGGAATAGGGCTCTGGTCTAAAGTAGTGCACTATATAGGGAATAGGGCTCTGGTCTAAAGTAGTGCACTATATAGGGAATAGGGCTCTGGTCTGAAGTAGTGCACTATATAGGGAATAGGGTGCCATTTTGGATGCAGTGAGAGCATCAGAGGGTCCTCACACTGTGTGCTAATGATTAGCGAGGTGCCTGTCTGATGAAGATCGTTAAAGATGTGGTTGGGTTTCATAGGCCTTGGTTACAGGGTCGTCAAAGCTGACAGACGTGTGTTGACTGCTGCTGAAGACACTCTGTGATAGTTACCTTGCTGGCAGTGTGTGTGTGTTTACATTTCTGTGTTTTTCAATCTCTCTCTCTCTCTCTCTCTCTCTCTCAAATAACCTGTTATGACAGACCAGCTGAATTAAGACCATTGCTCTGCACACACTCACACACTGAGTTTTGGATGAACAATGAGGTGGATAATATATATCTTGTCTCCATGTCTAGATCAGGCGGCAGTCTGGGGTAAGACTAAGTGGGGATGGGTGTGTCTCTTTGTCAACAACAGCTGGTATGCAATCTCTAATATCAAGGAAGGTCCTGCTCTCCATGCTATTTTCCAAGAGAGTTGTCATCTATATTTTCCGTAGCTGTCTATCTACCACAACAAACCAATGCTTTAAGATCGCACTAAATGAGCTGTAAGAAAACAAGAAAATGCTGCGCTCTAGTGTACAGTGATTTTAATGCAGGGAAACTGAAATCCATTCTACCTCATTTTTACCAACATGTCACCTCTGAGACGAGAAGGCGACAATACTCTTGATCATCTTTACTCCACACATTGAAATTGAAGACTATTCCTCACCCTCTCTTTGATTTCTAAATACAAGCAAAAACTCAAACAGGAAGTACCAGCACTCAATAAGGAAGTGGTCCGATGAAGCGGTTGCTAAGCTACAGGATTGGTTCACTAGCACAGACTGGAATATGTTCCAGGATTCATCCAATAACATTGAAGAGTACACCACATCAGTCACCGGAATCATAAATAAGTGCATTGACGACATCGTCCCCACAGTGGCCGTACGTACATATCCCAACCAGAAACCTTGGATTACAGGCAACATCTGCACTGAACTAAAGGTCAAATGCCGCTTTCAAGGAGGTCGACACTAATTTGGACGCTAATAGGACCTCAAACTAGCCATCAAACAGGCAAAGCATCAATACAGGACTACGTCGACTCTGGTGCTCTTCAGATGAGCTTTTAAACTATCAGGGATTACAAAGGGAAACCCAGTCACAAGCCTACCACACAAGCTAAATTCCTTCTATGCTCACTTCGAGGCAAGCAACACTACTTCCGGCGCCGACAGAGATGGCCGCCTCGCTTCGCGTTCCTAGGAAACTATGCAGTTTTTTGTTTTTTTACGTGTTATTTCTTACATTAGTACCCCAGGTCATCTTAGGTTTCATTACATACAGTCGAGAAGAACTACTGAATATAAGATCAGCGTCAACTCACCATCAGTACGACCAAGAATATGTTTTTCGCGACACGGATCCTGTGTTCTGCCTTACAAACAGGACAATGGAGTGGATCCCATGCAGCGACCCAAAAAAACGACTCCGAAAAAGAGGGAAACGAGGCGGTCTTCTGGTCAGACTCCGGAGACGGGCACACCGTGCACCACTCCCTAGCATTCTTCTTGCCAATGTCCAGTCTCTTGACAACAAGGTTGATGAAATCCGAGCAAGGGTAGCATTCCAGAGGGACATCAGAGACTGTAACGTTCTTTGCTTCACGGAAACATGGCTCACTGGAGAGACGCTATCCGAGGCAGTGCAGCCAACGGGTTTCTCCACGCATCGCGCCGACAGAAACAAACATCTTTCTGGTAAGAAGAGGGGCGGGGGCGTATGCCTTATGGCTAACGTGACATGGTGTGATGAAAGAAACATACAGGAACTCAAATCCTTCTGTTCACCTGATTTAGAATTCATCACAATCAAATGTAGACCGCATTATCTACCAAGAGAATTCTCTTCGATTATAATCACAGCCGTATATATCCCCCCCCAAGCAGACACATCGATGGCTCTGAACGAACTTTATTTAACTCTTTGCAAACTGGAAACGATTTATCCGGAGGCTGCATTCATTGTAGCTGGGGATTTTAACAAGGCTAATCTGAAAACAAGACTCCCTAAATTTTATCAGCATATCGATTGCGCAACCAGGGGTGGAAAGACCTTGGATCATTGTTACTCTAACTTCCGCGACGCATATAAGGCCCTGCCTCGCCCCCCTTTCGGAAAAGCTGACCACGACTCCATTTTGTTGATCCCTGCCTACAGACAGAAACTAAAACAAGAGGCTCCCACGCTGAGGTCTGTCCAACGCTGGTCCGACCAAGCTGACTCCACACTCCAAGACTGCTTCCATCACGTGGACTGGGATATGTTTCGTATTGCGTCAGATAACAATATTGACGAATACGCTGATTCGGTGTGCGAGTTCATTAGAACGTGCATTGAAGATGTCGTTCCCATAGCAACGATTAAAACGTTCCCTAACCAGAAACCGTGGATTGATGGTAGCATTCGCGTGAAACTGAAAGCGCGAACCACTGCTTTTAATCAGGGCAAGGTGTCTGGTAACATGACCGAATACAAACAGTGCAGCTATTCCCTCCGCAAGGCTATCAAACAAGCTAAGCGTCAGTACAGAGACAAAGTAGAATCTCAATTCAATGGCTCAGACACAAGAGGCATGTGGCAGGGTCTACAGTCAATCACGGACTACAGGAAGAAATCCAGCCCAGTCACGGCCCAGTATGTCTTGCTCCCAGGCAGACTAAATAACTTTTTTGCCCGCTTTGAGGACAATACAGTGCCACTGACACGGCCTGCAACGAAAACATGCGGTCTCTCTTTCACTGCAGCCGAGGTGAGTAAGACATTTAAACGTGTTAACCCTCGCAAGGCTGCAGGCCCAGACGGCATCCCCAGCCGCGCCCTCAGAGCATGCGCAGACCAGCTGGCCGGTGTGTTTACGGACATATTCAATCAATCCCTATACCAGTCTGCTGTTCCCACATGCTTCAAGAGGGCCACCATTGTTCCTGTTCCCAAGAAAGCTAAGGTAACTGAGCTAAACGACTACCGCCACGTAGCACTCACTTCTGTCATCATGAAGAGCTTTGAGAGACTAGTCAAGGACCATATCACCTCCACCCTACCTGACATCCTAGACCCACTCCAATTTGCTTACCGCCCAAATAGGTCCCCAGACGATGCAATCTCAACCACACTGCACACTGCCCTAACCCATCTGGACAAGAGGAATACCTATGTGAGAATGCTGTTCATTGACTACAGCTCGGCATTCAACACCACAGTACCCTCCAAGCTCCTCATCAAGCTCGAGACCCTGGGCCTCGACCCCGCCCTGTGCAACTGGGTACTGGACTTCCTGACGGGCCGCCCCCAGGTGGTGAGGGTAGGCAACAACATCTCCTCCCCGCTGATCCTCAACACTGGGGCCCCACAAGGGTGCGTTCTGAGCCCTCTCCTGTACTCCCTGTTCACCCACGACTGCGTGGCCACGCACGCCTCCAACTCAATCATCAAGTTTGCGGACGACACAACAGTGGTAGGCTTGATTACCAACAACGACGAGACAGCCTACAGGGAGGAGGTGAGGGCCCTCGGAGTGTGGTGTCAGGAGAATAACCTCACACTCAACGTCAACAAAACTAAGGAGATGATTGTGGACTTCAGGAAACAGCAGAGGGAACACCCCCCTATCCACATCGATGGAACAGTAGTGGAGAGGGTAGCAAGTTTTATGTTCCTCGGCATACACATCACAGACAAACTGAATTGGTCCACTCACACAGACAGCATCGTGAAGAAGGCGCAGCAGCGCCTCTTCAACCTCAGGAGGCTGAAGAAATTTGGCTTGTCAACAAAAGCACTCACAAACTTCTACAGATGCACAATCGAGAGCATCCTGGCGGGCTGTATCACCGCCTGGTACGGCAACTGCTCCGCCCTCAACCGTAAGGCTCTCCAGAGGGTAGTGAGGTCTGCACAACGCATCACCGGGGGCAAACTACCTGCCCTCCAGGACACCTACACCACCCGATGTTACAGGAAGGCCATAAAGATCATCAAGGACATCAACCACCAGAAGGCGAGGTCAGTACAGGTGCATCAAAGCTGGGACCGAGAGACTGAAAAACAGCTTCTATCTCAAGGCCATCAGACTGTTAAACAGCCACCACTAACATTGAGTGGTTGCTGCCAACACACTGACACTGACTCAACTCCAGCCACTTTAATAATGAGAATTGATGGGAAATGATGTAAATATATCACTAGCCACTTTAAACAATGCTACCTTATATAATGTTACTTACCCTACATTATTCATCTCATATGCATACGTATATACTGTACTCTATATCATCGACTGTATCCTTATGTAATACATGTATCACTAGCCACTTTAACTATGCCACTTTGTTTACATACTCATCTCATATGTATATGCTGTACTCGATACCATATACTGTATCTTGCCTATGCTGCTCTGTACCATCACTCATTCATATATCCTTATGTACATATTCTTTATCCCCTTACACGGTGTATAAGACAGTAGTTTTGGAATTGTTAGTTAGATTACTTGTTGGTTATTACTGCATTGTCGGAACTAGAAGCACAAGCATTTCGCTACACTCGCATTAACATCTGCTAACCATGTGTATGTGACAAATAAAATTTGATTTGATTTGATTTGAACCATGTATGAGAGCACCAGCTGTTCCAGACGACTATGAGTAAGACCTTTAAACAGGTTAACATTCACAAGGTCGTGGGGCCAGATGGAATACCAGGAAGTGTGCTGACCAGCTGGCAAGTGTCTTCACTGACATGTTCAACCTTTCCCTGACTGTAATACCGTACCTACATGTTTCAAGCAGACCACCATAGTCCCTGTGCCCAAGAACGCCAAGGTAACCTGTATAAATAGCAATCGCACCGTAGCACTCACATCTGTAGCCATGAAATGCTTTGACAGGCTGGTCATGGATCATATCAACAGCATCATCCCAGACACCCTGGACAGACTCCATTTCCATAACACCCTCAACAGATCCAAAGAGGACGCAATCTTTATTGCACTCCACACTGCCCTTTCCCAATTGGCTAAGAGGAACAACTATGTGAGAATGTTGTTCATTGACTACAGTGCAATAGTGCAATCCAAGCTCATCACCAAGCTCAGGACCATGGGACTGAACATCTCCATGTGCAACTGGATCCTGGACTTCCTGATGGGCTGCCCCCAGGTGGTGAGGGATCCTGGACTTCCTGATGGGCCGCCCCCAGGTGGTGAGGCGTCCTGGACTTCCTGACGGGCCGCCCCCAGGTGGTGAGGGATCCTGGACTTCCTGACGGGCAGACCCCAGGGGGTGAGGGATCCTGGACTTCCTGACGGGCAGACCCCAGGTGGTGAGGGATCCTGGACTTCCTGATGGGCCGCCCCAGGTGGTGAGGGATCCTGGAGGGACGGGCAGCCCCCAGGTGGTGAGGGATCCTGGACTTCCTGATGGGCCGCCCCCAGGTGGTGAGGGATCCTGGACTTCCTGACGGGCCGACCCCAGGTGGTGAGGGATCCTGGACTTCCTGACGGGCAGACCCCAGGGGGTGAGGGATCCTGGACT
>NC_034187.2:82026642-82069142 GCF_002021735.2 Oncorhynchus kisutch
TGGATCGTAGGCCTACTGCAGGAGTGTTGTGGTGTTCTGTACAGCAGGGTAGCATGAGGAGGGTTGTGGTGTTCTGTACAGCAGGGTAGCATGAGGAGGGTTGTGATGTTCTGTACAGCAGGGGAGCATGAGGAGGGTTGTGGTGTTCTGTACAGCACGGTAGCATGAGGAGTGTTGTGGTGTTCTGTACAGCAGGGTAGCATGCGGAGGGTTGTGGTGTTCTGTACAGCAGGGTAGCATGAGGAGTGGTGTGGTGTTCTGTACAGCAGGGTAGCATGAGGAGGGTTGTGGTGTTCTGTACAGCAGGGTAGCATGAGGAGGGTTGTGGTGTTCTGTACAGCAGGGTAGCATGAGGAGTGTTGTGATGTTCTGTACAGCAGGGGAGCATGAGGAGGGTTGTGGTGTTCTGTATAGCAGGGTAGCATGCGGAGGGTTGTGGTGTTCTGTACAGCAGGGTAGCATGAGGAGGGTTGTGGTGTTCTGTACAGCAGGGTAGCATGAGGAGTGTTGTGGTGTTAAGTACAGCAGGGTAGCATGAGGAGGGTTGTGGTGTTCTGTACAGCAGGGTAGCATGAGGATGGTTGTGGTGTTCTGTACAGCAGGGTAGCATGCGGAGGGTTGTGGTGTTCTGTATAGCAGGGTAGCATGCGGAGGGTTGTGGTGTTCTGTACAGCAGGGTAGCATGAGGAGGGTTGTGGTGTTCTGTACAGCAGGGTAGCATGAGGAGTGTTGTGATGTTAAGTACAGCAGGGTAGCATGAGGAGGGTTGTGGTGTTCTGTACAGCAGGGTAGCATGAGGATGGTTGTGGTGTTCTGTACAGCAGGGTAGCATGAGGAGGGTTGTGTTCTGTACAGCAGGGTAGCATGAGGAGTGTTGTGGTGTTCTGTACAGCACGGTAGCATGAGGAGTGTTGTGGTGTTCTGTACAGCAGGGTAGCATGAGGAGTGGTGTGGTGTTCTGTACAGCAGGGTAGCATGAGGAGTGTTGTGGTGTTCTGTACAGCACGGTAGCATGAGGAGTGTTATGGTGTTCTGTACAGCAGGGTAGCATGAGGAGGGTTGTGGTGTTCTGTACAGCAGGGTAGCATGAGGAGTGTTGTGGTGTTCTGTACAGCACGGTAGCATGAGGAGTGTTGTGGTGTTCTGTACAGCAGGGTAGCATGAGGAGTGTTGTGGTGTTCTGTACAGCAGGGTAGCATGAGGAGTGTTGTGGTGTTCTGTACAGCACGGTAGCATGAGGAGTGTTATGGTGTTCTGTACAGCAGGGTAGCATGAGGAGGGTTGTGGTGTTCTGTACAGCAGGGTAGCATGCGGAGGGTTGTGGTGTTCTTTACAGCAGGGTAGCATGAGGAGGGTTGTGGTGTTCTGTACAGCAGGGTAGCATGAGGAGGGTTGTGGTGTTCTGTACAGCAGGGTAGCATGAGGAGTGTTGTGGTGTTCTGTACAGCACGGTAGCATGAGGAGTGTTATGGTGTTCTGTACAGCAGGGTAGCATGAGGAGGGTTGTGGTGTTCTGTACAGCAGGGTAGCATGCGGAGGGTTGTGGTGTTCTTTACAGCAGGGTAGCATGAGGAGGGTTGTGGTGTTCTGTACAGCAGGGTAGCATGAGGAGGGTTGTGGTGTTCTGTACAGCAGGGTAGCATGCGGAGGGTTGTGGTGTTCTGTACAGCAGGGTAGCATGAGGAGGGTTGTGGTGTTCTGTACAGCAGGGTAGCATGAGGAGGGTTGTGGTGTTCTGTACAGCACGGTAGCATGAGGAGTGTTGTATCACTGTGTTTTGCTCTTGGCTATACCTAGCAGTGTTTGCCATATAGACACAGTGACATGAAACACATTTACAGTATATCTGCCCTTGAGTACAAGGTTTTAACAGTACACACTGGAGACAGCCATACCTGTATATATATATATATATATATATATATATATATATATATATATATATATATGTCTGTCTGTTTGACCAAGGATATACCAGTCTATGTCTGTGGGATATGTGGGACTACAAGCTACACGTGTTGTGAATCCAGCCAACATGTCAGATTTCACAAAGGCTTTTCCCGCGAAAGCAAACGATGCTATTATCTGAGGATAGGACCTCCTTAATCAAAAGAGAGAAAACATATTTCAACCCAAAAATAAGGCAGTTTAAACAATTTTTTAAATTTCACAAAATACTGTATTTCCTCAGGCTCCAACACAACCAAATGTCTACAGTACAAAATCCATGTGTACGTGTGTGTATAGTGTGTATGTTATTGTGTGTGTGTGTTTATGTTGCTTCACATTCCCCGCTGTTTCATAATGTGCATTTCTAGCTGTTTTTTAAATAAAAGATTACTGCTTGCATCAGTTACTGATGTGGAATAGAGTTCCATGTAGTCAGGGCTCTATGTAGTACTGTGGAATAGAGTTCCATGTAGTCAGGGCTCTATGTAGTACTGTGGAATAGAGTTCCATGTAGTCATGGCTCTATGTAGTACTGTGGAATAGAGTTCCATGTAGTCATGGCTCTATGTAGTACTGTGGAATAGAGTTCCATGTAGTCATGTCTCTATGTAGTACTATGGAATAGAGTTCCATGTAGTCATGGCTCTATGTAGTACTGTGGAATAGAGTTCCATGTAGTCAGGGCTCTATGTAGTACTGTGGAATAGAGTTCCATGTAGTCATGGCTCTATGTAGTACTGTGGAATAGAGTTCCATGTAGTCATGGCTCTATGTAGTACTGTGGAATAGAGTTCCATGTAGTCATGGCTCTATGTAGTACTGTGGAATAGAGTTCCATGTAGTCAGGGCTCTATGTAGTACTGTGGAAAAGAGTTCCATGTAGTCATGGCTCTATGTAGTACTGTGGAATAGAGTTCCATGTAGTCATGGCTCTATGTAGTACTGTGGAATAGAGTTCCATGTAGTCATGGCTCTATGTAGTACTGTGGAATAGAGTTCCATGTAGTCATGGCTCTATGTAGTACTGTGGAGTAGAGTTCCATGTAGTCATGGCTCTATGTAGTACTGTGGAATAGAGTTCCATGTAGTCAGGGCTCTATGTAGTAATGTTTGCCTCCCACAGTCTGTTCTGGATTTGGGGACTGTGAAGAGACCTCTGGTGGCATGTCTTGTGGGGTATGCATGGGTGTCCGAGCTGTGTGCTTGTCGTTTAAACAGACAGCTCGGTGCATTCAACATGTCAATAACTCTCATAAATACAAGCAGTGATGAAGTCAATCTCTCCTCCACTTTGAGCCAAGAGAGATTGCCATACATATTATTTATGTTAGCTCTTTGTGTACATCCAAGGGCCGGCCGTGCTGCCCTGTTCTGAACCAATTGCAATTTTTTTGTGGCTCCTGACCACACGACTGAACAGTAGTCCAGGTGCGACAAAGCCAGGGACTCTAGGATGGTGCTGTTATGGACAGACTTCTCCCCATTTTAGCTACTGTTGTATAGATGTGTTTTTACCATGACAGTTCCCAATCCAGGGTTACTCCAAGCAGTTTAGTCACCTCAACTTGCTGATTTTCCACATTATTTATTACAAGATTTAGTTGAGGTTTAGGGTTTAGTGAATGATTTGTCCCGAATACAATGCTTTTAGTTTCGAAATATTTAGGACTAACTTATTCCTTGCCACCCGCTCTGAAACTAACTGCAGCTCTTTCTAAAGTGTTGTCGTCATTTCAGTCGCTGTAGTAGCTAACACGTATAGTGTTGAGTCATTTCAGTCGCTGTAGTAGCTAACACGTATAGTGTTGTCGTCATTTCAGTCGCTGTAGTAGCTAACACGTATAGTGTTGAGTCATTTCAGTCGCTGTAGTAGCTAACACGTATAGTGTTGTCGTCATTTCAGTCGCTGTAGTAGCTAACACGTATAGTGTTGAGTCATTTCAGTCGCTGTAGTAGCTAACACGTATAGTGTTGAGTCATTTCAGTCGCTGTAGTAGCTAACACGTATAGTGTTGAGTCATTTCAGTCGCTGTAGTAGCTAACACGTATAGTGTTGAGTCATTTCAGTCGCTGTAGTAGCTAACACGTATAGTGTTGTCGTCATTTCAGTCGCTGTAGTAGCTAACACGTATAGTGTTGAGTCATTTCAGTCGCTGTAGTAGCTAACACGTATAGTGTTGAGTCATTTCAGTCGCTGTAGTAGCTAACACGTATAGTGTTGAGTCATTTCAGTCGCTGTAGTAGCTAACACGTATAGTGTTGAGTCATTTCACTCGCTGTAGTAGCTAACACGTATAGTGTAGTGTTGAGTCATTTCAGTCACTGTAGTAGCTGACACGTATAGTGTTGAGTCATTTGTATACATAGACACACAGGCTTAATTAAGCCTAGTGGAATATCATTAGTAAAGAGTGAAAAAGTAAGGGGCCTAGACAGCTGCCCTGGGGAATTCCTGATTCTGCCTGGATTACGTTGGAGAAACTTCCATTAAAGGAGAGGCTTCCATTAAAGAACAGCCTCTGTGTTCTGTTAGATAGGTAACTCTTAATCCACAATAAAGCAGGGGATGTAAAGCCATAACATTCTTCTTCCAGCAGCAGACTATCATTGACAAAGTCAAAAACCGCACTGAAGTCTAACAAGACAGCCCCCACATTCATTCGATTATCAATTTCTCTCAGCCAATCATCAGTCATATAAGAGCAGCATCAACTCACCATCAGTACGACCAAGAATATGACTTTCGCGAAGCGGAACCTGTGTTCTGCCTTTCACCCAGGACAACGGAATGGATCCCAGCCGGCGACCCAAAAAAACGACTTCGTAAAAGAGGGAAACGTAGCGGTCTTCTGGTCAGACTCCGGAGACGGGCTCATCGTGCACCACTCCCCAGTATACTTCTCGCCAATGTCCAGTCTCTTGACAACAAGGTTGATAAAATCCGAGCAAGGGAAGCATTCCAGAGGGACATCAGAGACTGTAACGTTCTTTGCTTCACGGAAACATGGCTCACTGGAGAGACGCTATCGGAGTCGGTGCAGCCAGCTGGTTTCTCCACGCATCACGCCAGCTGGTTTCTTTCTGGTAAGAAGAGGGGCGGGGGCGTATGCCTTATGGCAAACGAGACGTGGTGTGGTCACAAAAGCATACAGGAACTCAAGTCCTTCTGTTCACCTGATTTAGAATTCATCACAATCAAATATCGACAGCATTATCTACCAAGGGAATTCTCTTCGATTATAATCACAGCCGTATATATTCCCCCCCAAGCAGACACATCGATGGCTCTGAACGAACTTTATTCGACTCTTTGCAAACTGGAATCCATACATCCTGAGGCTGCATTCATTGTAGCTGGGGATTTTAACAAGGCTAATCTGAAAACAAAACTCCCTAAATTGTATCAGCATATCGATTGCGCAACCAGGGCTGGCAAAACCTTGGATCACTGCTATTCTAACTTCCGCGACGCATATAAGGCTCTACCCCGACCTCCTTTCGGAAAAGCTGACCACGACTGCATTTTGTTGATCCCTGCCTACAGACAGAAACTAAAACAAGAAGCTCCAACGCTGAGGTCTGTTCAACGCTGGTCCGACCAATCTGATTCCACACTCCAAGACTGCTTCCATCACGTGGACTGGGATATGTTTCGTATTGCGTCAGACAACAACATTGACAAATACGCTGATTCGGTGTGCGAGTTCATTAGAACGTGCGTTGAAGATGTCGTTCCCATAGCAACGATTAAAACATTCCCAAACCAGAAACCGTGGATTGATGGTAGCATTCGCGTGAAACTGAAAGCGCGAACCATTGCTTTTAATCAGGGAGAGGTGACCGAAAATATGACTGAATACAAAGAGTGTAGCTATTCCCTCCGCAAGGCAATCAAACAAGCTAAGCGTCAGTATAGAGACGAAGTAGAATCTCAATTCAACGGCTGAGACACAAGAGGTATGTGGCAGGGTCTACAGTCAATCACGGATTACAAAAAGAAAACCAGCCCCGTCACGGACCCGGATGTCTTGCTCCCAGGCAGACTAAATAACTTGTTTGCCCGCTTTGAGGACAATACAGTGCCACTGACACGGCCTGCAACCAAAACATGCGGCCTCTCCTTCACTGCAGCCGAGGTGAGTAAAACATTTAAACGTGTTAACCCTCACAAGTCTGCAGGCCCAGACGGCATCCCCAGCCGCGCCCTCAGAGCATGCGCAGACCAGCTGGCTGGTGTGTTTACGGACATATTCAATCAATCCCTATACCAGTCTGCTGTTCCCACATGCTTCAAGAGGGCCACCATTGTTCCTGTTCCCAAGAAAGCTAAGGTAACTGAGCTAAACGACTTCCGTCATCATGAAGTGCTTTGAGAGACTAGTCAAGGACCATATCACCTCCACCCTACCTGACACCCTAGACCCACTCCAATTTGCTTACCGCCCAAATAGGTCTACAGACGATGCAATCTCAACCACACTGCACACTGCCCTAACCCACCTGGACAAGAGGAATACCTATGTGAGAATGCTGTTCATCGACTACAGCTCGGCATTTAACACCATAGTACCCTCCAAGCTCGTCATCAAGCTCGAGACCCTGGGTCTCGACCCCGCCCTGTGCAACTGGGTACTGGACTTCCTGACGGGCCGCCCCCAGGTGGTGAGGGTAGGCAACAACATCTCCACCCCGCTGATCCTCAACACTGGGGCCCCACAAGGGTGCGTTCTGAGCCCTCTCCTGTACTCCCTGTTCACCCACGACTGCATGGCCACGCACGCCTCCAACTCAATCATCAAGTTTGCAGACGACACAACAGTGGTAGGCTTGATTACCAACAACGACGAGACGGCCTACAGGGAGGAGGTGAGGGCCCTCTGAGTGTGGTGTCAGGAAAATAACCTCACACTCAACGTCAACAAAACTAAGGAGATGATTGTGGACTTCAGGAAACAGCAGAGGGAACACCCCCCTATCCACATAGATGGAATAGTAGTGGAGAGGGTAGCAAGTTTTAAGTTCCTCGGCATACACATCACAGACAAACTGAATTGGTCCACCCACGCGGACAGCATCGTGAAGAAGGCGCAGCAGCGCCTCTTCAACCTCAGGAGGCTGAAGAAATTCGGCTTGTCACCAAAAGCACTCACAAACTTCTACAGATGCACAATCGAGAGCATCCTGGCAGGCTGTATCACCGCCTGGTACGGCAACTGCTCCGCCCACAACCGTAAGGCTCTCCAGAGGGTTGTGAGGTCTGCACAACGCATCACCGGGGGCAAACTACCTGCCCTCCAGGACACCTACACCACCCAATGTTACAGGAAGGCCATAAAGATCATCAAGGACAACAACCACCCGAGCCACTGCCTGTTCACCCCGCTATCATCCAGAAGGCGAGGTCAGTACAGGTGCATCAAAGCTGGGACCGAGAGACTGAAAAACAGCTTCTATCTCAAGGCCATCAGACTGTTAAACAGCCACCACTAACATTGAGTGGCTGCTGCCAACACACTGACTCAACTCCAGCCACTTTAATAATGGGAATTGATGGGAAATTATGTAAAATATATCACTAGCCACTTTAAACAATGCTACCTAATATAATGTTTACATACCCTACATTATTCATCTCATATGTATACGTATATACTGTACTCTATATCATCTACTGCATCTTTATGTAATACATGTATCACTAGCCACTTTAACTATGCCACTTTGTTTACATACTCATCTCATATGTATATACTGTACTCGATACCATCTACTGTATCTTGCCTATGCCGTTCTGTACCATCACTCACTCATATATCTTTATGTACATATTCTTTATCCCCTTACACTTGTGTCTATAAGGTAGTAGTTTTGGAATTGTTAGCTAGATTACTTGTTGGTTATTACTGCATTGTCGGAACTAGAAGCACAAGCATTTCGCTACACTCGCATTAACATCTGCTAACCATGTGTATGTGACAAATAAAATTTGATTTGATTTGATTTGAAAAAAAAGTCATTTGTGTAAGGGCTATTCTTGTTGAATCTCTTTCCCTATCAGCATGCTGACAGTTTGTTGTCAATTTGTTTAAAGTAAAATAGCATTGTACCTGGTCAAACACTATTTTTTACAAAAGTTTACTAAGTATCAGGCTGATTGGTCGGCTCTTTGAGCCAGTAAAGGTGGCTTTACTAGTCTTAGTTAGCGGAATGACTTTTGCTTTCTTCCAAGCCTGGTGGCATACATTTTCTAGTAGGCTTAAATTGAAAATTTGCCAAATATGAGTGGAAATGTCGTCCGCTATTATCCTCAGTAATTTTCCAAATGGTAAACCCTGATGGCTTGTCATTGTTCAGAGACAATAAAAACATTTCACCTCTACCACACTCACTTTACAGATTTGAAATTACAATGCTTGTCTTTCATAATTAGGTCAGTTATACTTGGATGTGTAGTGTCAGCGTTTGTTGCTGGCATGTCATGCCTAAATTTGCTAATCTTGCCAATGAAAAAATCATTAAAGTAGTTGGCAATATCAGTTGGTTTTGTGATGAATGAGCCATCCGATTTAATGAATGATGGAGCTGAGTTTGCCTTTTTTCCCAAAATTTAATTTAAGGTGCTCCAAAAGAGTTTTACTATCATTCTTTAAATAATTTATCTTTAGTGTAGATTCTTCTTCTTTTTATTCAGTTTAGTCACATGATTTCTCAATTTGCAGTACATACTGTATGTCAATCAGTTGTTGAGACAGACTTATTTGCCTTTATTAGACTTAATTTCCTTTTGCCTTATCCCCCTCAACCATACAATTTTTTAATTCCTCATCAATCCACAGGGATTAAACAGTCATTTTTCTTATTGAGTGAATCTATGTCTGTCTGTCTGTCTAAACATGGTCATACCAGTCTCTTAATATTACATACAGTATCAATCTATATTCAGTCTCTCCTACTCTCTCTCTCTCTCTCTCTCTCTCTCTCTCTCTCTCTCTCTCCTACCCTCCCTCCCACCCTCCGTCTCACTCTCTCTCCTACCCTCCCACCCTCACTCTCTCTCTCCCACCCACCCTCCCTCCCTCCCTCCCTCCCTCTCTCTCTCTCTCTCTCCTACTCCCTCCCTCCTACCCTCACCTTTGCTTTCTCAATCTCTCTGTCTGTCTCGCTACAGTGAAAACATATTTCTTCCCTTTAATATTTTAGATACTGTATATTTAGTATTGTAGATACCGTATATTTAGTATTTTAGATACTGTATATTTAGTATTGTAGATACCGTATATTTAGTATTTTAGATACTGTATATTTAGTATTGTAGATACCGTATATTTAGTATTTTAGATACTGTATATTTAGTATTGTAGATACCGTATATTTAGTATTTTAGATACTGTATATTTAGTATTGTAGATACCGTATATTTAGTATTTTAGATACTGTATATTTAGTATTGTAGATACCGTATATTTAGTATTTTAGATACTGTATATTTAGTATTGTAGATAGTATATTTAGTATTGTAGATAGTATATTTCGTATTTTAGATAGCGTATATTTAGTATTTTAGATACCGTATATTTAGTATTTTAGATACTGTATATTAGAAGTATTTGCTCTCCTCTTATCCTTCATCTCCTAACATCTGCACACTCAGCAGTCTGTTGAATTTCTGGATCTGGGAATAGAATAGACAGTTTCCCTAGCAACTGGTTTCCATGGCAGCAGTCTCCTCTTCCCATTCCCAGCTGCAGTTGTGCCTCAGTCCCAATCTTCATTGGTTCTCAATTCCTGTCCAGTCCCGATCATCAACCCATTCGTTCCAGGAAAACCAAGATCCCATTTCAAAACCAACATGGACATGGACACACACACACTTGGGATGATTGCACATAAATGCACACACACACACACACACACACACACACACACACACACACACACACACACACACACACACACACACACACACACACACACACAAACACATGGGATGATTGCACATAAATGCACACACACACACACACACACACACAAACAAACACACTGAAACACACACACACTATGGAACATGACAGGCTGTCTGATATCATCAGTGGGTGGTTTTTGGGATGAGCTGGGAACAGCCTACATGTTAACACAGTCTCTCTGGGATGAACTGGGAACTGCCTACATGTTAACACAGTCTCTCTGGGATGAACTGGGAACAGCCTACATGTTAACACAGTCTCTCTGGGATGAACTGGGAACAGCCTACATGTTAACACAGTCTCTCTGGGATGAACTGGGAACAGCCTACATGTTAACACAGTCTCTCTGGGATGAGCTGGGAACAGACTAAATGTTAACACAGTCTCTCTGGGGGAGAGTGGGGGAATATGTTCCAAATGGAACCCAAAATCCTTATTTTGTACACTACTTTTGACAAGGGCCCATAGGGTGGTAGTACACTATGCAGGGAGTAAGGTGCTGTTTGGGACGCAAACAGAAACTGGGAACAAGAGACCCAACAGCCCCATGGGGACGAGTAGAGGAACAGAGGGAGGAATGGGAGACGATGAAGGGATGACTACTTGGACCCCATGTATTTGAGATCGAAAGAAGGGAGCTGACTTGTTCTAGATCTCAATTATATTTGGCAGATGCACAGGCACACACACCGACACACAATACGCACACACACACACACACCAACACACAATACACACACCGATACACAATACGCACAAACACACCAACACACACACACCAACACACAATACACACACACACACCAATGACATGATACACAGGAAGATGTTCAGAAAGACAGACAGACAGACAGACAGACAGACAGACAGACAGACAGACAACTATTCAAACCCTTTAAATGTTCACAGATACACAAAGACATACACACACAGAAACCCTCATGATAGACGACAGGCTAACTAGTCTGGGGACACACACAGAAACCCTCATGATAGACGACAGGCTAACTGTAGTCTGTGGACACACACAGAAACCCTCATGATAGACGACAGGCTAACTGTAGTCTAGGGACACACACAGAAACCCTCATGATAGACGACAGGCTAACTGTAGTCTGGGGACACACACAGAAACCCTCATGATAGACAACAGGCTAACTGTAGTCTGTGGACACACACAGAAACCCTCATGATAGACAACAGGCTAACTGTAGTCTAGGGACACACACAGAAACCCTCATGATAGACGACAGGCTAACTGTAGTCTAGGGACACACACAGAAACCCTCATGATAGACGACAGGCTAACTGTAGTCTGTGGACACACACAGAAACCCTCATGATAGACAACAGGCTAACTGTAGTCTAGGGACACACACAGAAACCCTCATGATAGACGACAGGCTAACTGTAGTCTGGGGACACACAGAAACCCTCATGATAGACGACAGGCTAACTGTAGTCTGGGGACACACACAGAAACCCTCATGATAGACGACAGGCTAACTAGTCTGGGGACACACACAGAAACCCTCATGATAGACGGCATGCTAACTGTAGTCTGGGGACACACACAGAAACCCTCATGATAGACGGCATGCTAACTGTAGTCTGGGGACACACACAGAAACCCTCATGATAGACGGCATGCTAACTGTAGTCTGGGGACATACACAGAAACCCTCATGATAGACGACAGGCTAACTGTAGTCTGGGGACACACACAGAAACCCTCATGATAGACGACAGGCTAACTGTAGTCTGTGGACACACACAGAAACCCTCATGATAGACGACAGGCTAACTGTAGTCTAGGGACACACACAGAAGGTTCCAGGGGGACATGTCCTTCAGGTCACTTTGCCTTCTCCAGGGAAGGGAGGGGGTAGAAGAGGGTGGTTCTGCCATATCAGCGGGATCAGGTACACCTTGTGCCATCGCTACCCCATATAGACTACCACAGTACCTCTCTACCCCCTGTAGACTACCATATTACCTCACTACCTCCTATAGACTACCATATGCCCTCACTACCCCCTATAGAATACCATATGCCCTCACTACCTCCTATAGACTACACTATGAACTCTCTACCCCCTATAGACTACACTATGAACTCTCTACCCCCTGTAGACTACCATATTAGACGACAGGCTAACTGTAGTCTGCCAGATAAACCTGGTTGATCCGACAGCAGGACAGTAAACACAGAAAGTAGGCCAGATAAACCTGGCTGATCTGACAGCAGGACAGTAAACACAGAAAGGAGGCCAGATAAACCTGGTTGATCCGACAGCAGGACAGTAAACACAGAAAGTAGGCCAGATAAACCTGGCTGATCTGACAGCAGGACAGTAAACACAGAAAGTAGGCCAGATAAACCTGGTTGATCCGACAGCAGGACAGTAAACACAGAAAGTAGGCCAGATAAACCTGGCTGATCTGACAGCAGGACAGTAAACACAGAAAGGAGGCCAGATAAACCTGGCTGATCTGACAGCAGGACAGTAAACACAGAAAGTAGGCCAGATAAACCTGGCTGATCCGACAGCAGGACAGTAAACACAGAAAGTAGGCCAGATAAACCTGGCTGATCTGACAGCAGGACAGTAAACACAGAAAGTAGGCCAGATAAACCTGGCTGATCCGACAGCAGGACAGTAAACACAGAAAGTAGGCCAGATAAACCTGGCTGATCCGACAGCAGGACAGTAAACACAGAAAGTAGGCCAGATAAACCTGGCTGATCCGACAGCAGGACAGTAAACACAGAAAGTAGGCCAGATAAACCTGGCTGATCCGAAAGTAGGCCAGATAATGACTGTTGCTGATACATAGAAACCGCGCGCTACATCATAGACCAGGGGATCTTAAGCATTGTTCAGCCTGGGACCCAAATGAGAAATTATGTGTTTTTCTGGAACCCAAGCTTAGGAAAATATGCAACAATATGTAAATATTGGTAAATTTTCATTGCCGTTATGCATTAAAACAAATGCAATGTTAACAACAACAAATAACAATGAAATATCCATGTTAATACCGACTCATCTTTATTTTCCCTTTAGTGACTATATACGGTGACTATAATACCGACTTATCTTTATTTTCCCTTTAGTGACTATATACGGTGACTATAATACCGACTCATCTTTATTTTCCCTTTAGTGACTATATACGGTGACTATAATACCGACTCATCTTTATTTTCCCTTTAGTGACTATATACGGTGACTATAATACCGACTCATCTTTATTTTCCCTTTAGTGACTATATACGGTGACTATAATACCGACTCATCTTTATTTTCCCTTTAGTGACTATATACGGTGACTATAATACCGACTCATCTTTATTTTCCCTTTAGTGACTATATACGGTGACTATAATACCGACTCATCTTTATTTTCCCTTTAGTGACTATATACGGTGACTATAATACCGACTTATCTTTATTTTCCCTTTAGTGACTATATACGGTGACTATAATACCGACTCATCTTTATTTTCCCTTTAGTGACTATATACGGTGACTATAATACCGACTCATCTTTATTTTCCCTTTAGTGACTATATACGGTGACTATAATACCGACTCATCTTTATTTTCCCTTTAGTGACTATATACGGTGACTATAATACCGACTCATCTTTATTTTCCCTTTAGTGACTATATACGGTGACTATAATACCGACTCATCTTTATTTTCCCTTTAGTGACTATATACGGTGACTATAATACCGACTCATCTTTATTTTCCCTTTAGTGACTATATACGGTGACTATAATACCGACTCATCTTTATTTTCCCTTTAGTGACTATATACGGTGACTATAATACCGACTCATCTTTATTTTCCCTTTAGTGACTATATACGGTGACTATAATACCGACTCATCTTTATTTTCCCTTTAGTGACTATATACGGTGACTATAATACCGACTCATCTTTATTTTCCCTTTAGTGACTATATACGGTGACTATAATACCGACTCATCTTTATTTTCCCTTTAGTGACTATATACGGTGACTATAATACCGACTCATCTTTATTTTCCCTTTAGTGACTATATACGGTGACTATAATACCGACTCATCTTTATTTTCCCTTTAGTGACTATATACGGTGACTATAATACCGACTCATCTTTATTTTCCCTTTAGTGACTATATACGGTGACTATAATACCGACTCATCTTTATTTTCCCTTTAGTGACTATATACGGTGACTATAATACCGACTTATCTTTATTTTCCCTTTAGTGACTATATACGGTGACTATAATACCGACTCATCTTTATTTTCCCTTTAGTGACTATATACGGTGACTATAATACCGACTCATCTTTATTTTCCCTTTAGTGACTATATACGGTGACTATAATACCGACTCATCTTTATTTTCCCTTTAGTGACTATATACGGTGACTATAATACCGACTCATCTTTATTTTCCCTTTAGTGACTATATACGGTGACTATAATACCGACTTATCTTTATTTTCCCTTTAGTGACTATATACGGTGACTATAATACCGACTTATCTTTATTTAAAAACATTCATATCTATCTAGGTTGGAACTGTAGCTGTTAAAATACAATAAATATTTTCCAATCGGGAACTGGAATAAACTGATTGATCAAATCACACAGATGTATAAACAGAACCACAGGAGGCTGCTGAAGGGAGGAAGGTTCATGATAAGGTCCGGTAACGGAACGAATGGAACCAAACACCTGGAAACCATGGAAACCACGTTGTGACGGATAATTTCCTCCTCTTCGTCTGAAGATATGGTTCCCAATCAGAGACAACGATAAACACCTGCCTCTGATTGAGAACCACTCCAGGCAACCATAGACTTTCCTAGACTACTATACTACACCACAATCCCATTACCTACAAAAAAATAACTAAAACCACAAAACCCACCACATAAATAACCCATGTCACACCCTGGCCTGACCAAAATAATAAAGAAAACACTAAATACTAAGACCAGGGGGTGACACACGCGTTTGATGTTTATGATACCATTCCGCTAATTCCGCACGAAACACATTGCGAGCGATACTCAGAATTTCTCAAAGATTGTACATAAACCAAGAGATAGAAACTCGTTTCTGTATTTGCGTTTCATGACGACTGAAGCTCAGTCAGAACTGGTGGCTAGCTGGAGTCCATTTGATGACAGTGGTATGACACACACACACACACACACACACGCATTTAGCAAGCAGGATATCCTGTTGTTGTTGTCTGTAACATCATAAAAACATTCTGGCTCTAAACACATCTTTCCATTCCAACACTGTTTTTAAATCCCTTTCTCTCCTCCATTTCTTATCTAGCTGGGAATGATAGACAGATAGATGAGACGTCTCCTCCATTTCTTATCTAGCTGGGAATGATAGACAGATAGAGGAGACGTCTCCTCCATTTCTTATCTAGCTGGGAATGATAGACAGATAGAGGAGACGTCTCCTCCATTTCTTATCTAGCTGGGAATGATAGACAGATAGATGAGACGTCTCCTCCATTTCTTATCAAGCTGGGAATGATAGACAGATAGAGGAGACGTCTCCTCCATTTCTTATCTAGCTGGGAATGATAGACAGATAGATGAGACGTCTCCTCCAAAGACAACAGATTAGGTATTCAGGGATGAGAGAGGGATGAGAGAGGGATGACAGAGGGATGACAGAGGGATGACAGAGGGATGAGAGAGGGATGACAGAGGGATTACAGAGGGATGAGAGAGGGATGACAGAGGGATGAGAGAGGGATGACAGAGGGATGAGATAGGGATGAGAGAGGGATGACAGAGGGATGACAGAGGGATGAGAGAGGGATGAGAGAGGGATGACAGAGGGATGAGAGAGGGATGACAGAGGGACGACAGAAGGATGACAGAGGGATGACAGAGGGAGTAATATATATATACACACACACACAGAGAGAGAAAGACAGAGACACACACACTCACACACACACACACCCACACCAATCACAGGCACACACCCATCATTCACAGACACACACACACACACACCCACACACACAGTGAGTAATGTCACTGTCCCTGTTGTTTTGGGGGTGACTGCGTGTGTATAAAGCGGGAAGGGTCAGGATTGGAACAGTTTTCCTCTCTTCCCGTCTGAAACACTAATGTCCTGGAATGTGCCGACACAGTGGTGGCTCACGCATACCCAACGTGACTCCACAATAATACAAAAACAACAACAAATAATATATACATCCCACTGACACACAGACGACATGGTGCCATACATGGTGCCATACATGGTGCCATACATGGTGCCATATGGGACACACAGTTCAAGAGAGGAAACCCTCGTTCTGTCAAGGTAAAAAAATATGTTTAAAAAAACCACTAAAACACTCCTAGAAATAGCACCCTATTCACGACGTAGCACTCTGCCTTTGACCAGATCCCATAGGGCGCCATTTGGGATGCACCCCCATGTGTTTCAGCCTCTCTCTGAGGACGATGTCATTGGGATGGATGGCACTTCCTGACCATCCAATTACAAACAAACGTGGGGGTGTGCCAGGCAGTGGAACAGTGGAAGCAGAGCACGCTGGGTAGGAAATGAAGGGGTATTGTTGGATTGAGGCGAGGTCATGAGTCTGTGAGGGCATGATATTGGGTTAAGAAACCCTGTCATGAAACAGAGAGGAGGGAGGCTGGTTGAGGGGTGTGTGTGTGTGTGTGTGTGTGTGTGTGTGTGTGTGTGTGTGTGTGTGTGTGTGTGTGTGTGTGTGTGTGTGTGTGTGTGTGTGTGTGTGTGTGTGTGTGTGTGTGTGTGTGTGTGCACGCCCCCTTCAGAAACGCAGGCGGGAGACGGTGGGAGAGGGGAGAAAGGGGGAGACAGTGTAGGAAACAGCTGTGACGGAGGATAGACGAAGGAGGGAGGATGGGGGAGACATTCCAGCATTATGTCTGTGCTTCCTTGAGAACAAGAGTAACAAAACACAAACAAACGGCTGCCAAAGAGAGACAGAGAAGGAAACGAAGATAAAAGAGGGAGAGAGACGGGAGGGAGAAAGAGGAAGGAAAACGGAGATAGAAAGAGAGAGAGAGACAGAGAGAGAGAGAAAGAGAGAGAGAGAGAGACAGAGAGAGAGAGTGATAGACGAAGAGATAAAGAGAGTTAGAGACAGAGAGAGACAGAGAGAGACAGAGAGAGAGACAGAGATAGAGAGGGAGAGAGAAAGAGACAGAGAGAGAGTTAGAGACAGAGGGAGAGAGACAGAGAGAGAGAGAGTGATAGACGAAGAGATAAAGAGAGTTAGAGACAGAGAGAGACAGAGAGAGACAGAGAGAGAGACAGAGATAGAGAGGGAGAGAGAAAGAGACAGAGAGAGAGTTAGAGACAGAGAGGGAGAGAGACAGAGAGAGTGTTAGAGACAGAGAGAGAGAGACAGAGAGACAGAGAGAGAGAGAGAGAGTGATAGACGAAGAGATAAAGAGAGTTAGAGACAGAGAGAGACAGAGAGAGACAGAGATAGAGAGGGAGAGAGAAAGAGACAGAGAGAGAGTTAGAGACAGAGAGGGAGAGAGACAGAGAGAGTGTTAGAGACAGAGAGAGAGAGAGACAGAGAGAGAGAGAGAGAGTGATAGACGAAGAGATAAAGAGAGTTAGAGACAGAGAGGGAGAGAGAAAGAGAAAGAGAAAAAGAGAGTTAGAGATACAGAGGGAGAGAGAGAGAGAGTTAGAGACAGAGAGAGACAGAGAGAGAGACAGAGATAGATAGGGAGAGAGAAAGAGACAGAGAGAGAGAGAGAGTTAGAGATAGAGAGGGAGAGAGACAGAGAGAGACAGAGAGAGTGTTAGAGACAGAGAGAGACAGAGAGAGAGAGACAGAGATAGAGAGGGAGAGAGAAAGAGAGAGAGAGAGAGAGAGAGAGTTAGAGACAGAGAGGGAGAGAGACAGAGAAAGAGAGAGAGTTAGAGACAGAGAGGGAGAGAGACAGAGAAAGAGAGAGTTGGAGTTAGAGACAGAGAAAGAGAGAGAGTTAGAGACAGAGAAGGTAGTGAGGAGTAAGGTAAAGAGAGAACGTGAGAATGGGAAAATGAAGGAGATGAAAGAGAGGATTGGACAGGTCAGGGTGTTTGTCTGAGGCAGTAGGGCTGTTATAACACAATTGTCCTTTTAGGAAAAGCAAGCACCAGATTACTGAACTGAATTTAAATGACTTCAACGACTCCATTTAGCCTACACAACACATTTCTCTCTTTAAAACAACCCCATTATTAGCTAGCTGTTAGCTAGCGGTCAGAGTGATTTATGCTTTATTGTGTCCCCACAGCAGTCTGTAGAGAACCGTATTTGATTGATTGTTATGTTTGATATCAACCACATATGGGTGCCCCAACACACAGTTGACTTACAAGACACTACAATGTACACACTACATCAGGAGTTTATTGTACGTAAAAAAATATGTTGGGCTAAATGGATCCTGTCATGATGCCATCAGAAAGAGCCTCTGAGCCTTAATGAGTATTTACTGACGCTTTAGTGACTATATGCGGATGTCTTTAGTGACTATATACGGATGTCTTTAGTGACTATATACGGATGTCTTTAGTAACTATATACGGATGTCTTTAGTGACTATATACGTATGTCTTTAGTGACTATATACGGATGTCTTTAGTGACTATATACAGATGTCTTTAGTGACTATATACGGATGTCTTTAGTGACTATATACGGATGTCTTTAGTGACTATATACGGATGTCTTTAGTGACTATATACGGATGTCTTTAGTGACTATATACGGATGTCTTTAGTGACTATATACGGATGTCTTTAGTGACTATATACGGATGTCTTTAGTGACTATATACGGATGTCTTTAGTGACTATATACGGATGTCTTTAGTGACTATATACGGATGTCTTTAGTGACTATATACGGATGTCTTTAGTGACTATATACGGATGTCTTTAGTGACTATATACGGATGTCTTTAGTGACTATATACGGATGTCTTTAGTGACTATATACGGATGTCTTTAGTGACTATATACGGATGTCTTTATGAGTATCTTCTTAACCCCACCCCTCAGCTGCTCTCAGTCCATCCCACCTATCTTCTTAACCCCACCCCTCAGCTGTTCTCAGCCCATCCCACCTATCTTCTTAACCCCACCCCTCAGCTGCTCTCAGTCCATCCCACCTATCTTCTTAACCCCACCCCTCAGCTGTTCTCAGCCCATCCCACCTATCTTCTTAACCCCACCCCTCAGCTGCTCTCAGTCCATCCCACCTATCTTCTTAACCCCACCCCTCAGCTGTTCTCAGCCCATCCCACCTATCTTCTTAACCCCACCCCTCAGCTGCTCTCAGTCCATCCCACCTATCTTCTTAACCCCACCCCTCAGCTGTTCTCAGCCCATCCCACCTATCTTCTTAACCCCACCCCTCAGCTGTTCTCAGCCCATCCCACCTATCTTCTTAACCCCACCCCTCAGCTGTTCTCAGTCCATCCCACCTATCTTCTTAACCCCACCCCTCAGCTTCTCTCAGTCCATCCCACCTATCTTCTTAACCCCACCCCTCAGCTGCTCTCAGTCCATCCCACCTATCTTCTTAACCCCACCCCTCAGCTGCTCTCAGTCCATCCCACCTATCTTCTTAACCCCACCCCTCAGCTGCTCTCAGTCCATCCCACCTATCTTCTTAACCCCACCCCTCAGCTGTTCTCAGCCCATCCCACCTATCTTCTTAACCCCACCCCTCAGCTGCTCTCAGTCCATCCCACCTATCTTCTTAACCCCACCCCTCAGCTGTTCTCAGCCCATCCCACCTATCTTCTTAACCCCACCCCTCAGCTGCTCTCAGTCCATCCCACCTATCTTCTTAACCCCACCCCTCAGCTGTTCTCAGCCCATCCCACCTATCTTCTTAACCCCACCCCTCAGCTGCTCTCAGTCCATCCCACCTATCTTCTTAACCCCACCCCTCAGCTGCTCTCAGTCCATCCCACCTATCTTCTTAACCCCACCCCTCAGCTGTTCTCAGCCCATCCCACCTATCTTCTTAACCCCACCCCTCAGCTGCTCTCAGTCCATCCCACCTATCTTCTTAACCCCACCCCTCAGCTGTTCTCAGCCCATCCCACCTATCTTCTTAACCCCACCCCTCAGCTGCTCTCAGTCCATCCCACCTATCTTCTTAACCCCACCCCTCAGCTGCTCTCAGTCCATCCCACCTATCTTCTTAATCTTAACTTAAATTTTTCAACTGTGGTGTGATGTTTCACATATATACTGAACCTGTCTAATCACATAGTATCTGCAGATCGTAAAGATAAATATTGTTCTTTAAAGTATTGTTAAATTGTTGATTGATTGACTATGGCTTTCCAAATATCCCAACAGTTCTATTTCTACGGTTAATTTTAGATACATTTTGTCCATTTTCAGCCATTCCTGATCTTCAAAAAATATCTTCCCACCTATTTTACAACGTGTATGGCACCGCTATCAACATTTTGTTCCTCATGGAAAACTAATATTTTCTTTTAGAATTTTTTGGGGACAAATTGGGTCTTTAGTATAGGACAGACAAACAAGCTTCATACCTCCTCCCCCTTCCACTTACCTCCTCAATTATTTGCAGTAATGCAACAATGAGTTGGTTGTAATTTTGTTTAGAGCAAATATTTACATATATTTTTGTTGACTGCACATGTGACTATTTTATTTAACCTTTATTTAACTAGGCAAGTTAGTTATAAACAAATTATTATTTACAATGACAGCCTACACCGGCCGACGATGGTCCATTTGTGCGCCGCCCTATAGGACTCCCGATCACGGCCAGTTGTGATACAGCCTGGACTCGAACCAGGGTGTCTGTAGTTACCTCTGTAGCGCTGAGCTGCAGTGCCTTAGACGACTACGACAACTCCACCTTTCCTATTCATAATATCATTAACAAAGATAATTCCTTTAAAAAAAGAAAAAATCCATAAAAAATGGTTTGTTTATCAATTATTGAATTTGAATTTAACCATACTATTTGTTGTCATATCTTGGCATGTATTTTCTGGACGATGAAACTGGAATTGCAACCAGCTTTGTACGGCTTGTTTTTAGAAAGAGCAATAATTAGAATAAGGTTCCATTTTCAATTAACTGAAAGTGAGAGTTTGTAAATCGGGATAAATGGAAAAAGGGGTAAGCCATTCTTACTAGTCTAGTGGAGAACCAGTTCGGGTTTAAGCACAACTTTTGTATGACTGATGCTTTTCGTGAGAGGTTCAATGCTTTAATGGTGAATCATTTTATCCCCCCAAATAATTTTCATTATATAAATAAACATGTTTCATTTTGACTGGCTTGCCGTTCCCAATAAACGGAATCGATATATATATATATATCAATAAATATATAAATATATTTACACACATATATCAATAAATAAATATATATATATATATATATATATACATAAATATATCAATAAATATATATATATATACATATACATAAATAAATATATCAATAAATAAATATATATATACATATACATAAATAAATATATCAATAAATAAATAAATATATATATATATATATATACATAAATATATCAATAAATAAATATATATATATATATATATATATATATATACATAAATATATCAATAAATAAATATATATATATACATAAATATATCAATAAATAAATATATATATATATACATAAATATATCAATAAATAAATATATATATATACATATACATAAATAAATATATCAATAAATAAATATATATATACATATACATACATAAATATATCAATAAATAAATATATATATATATATATACATAAATATATCAATAAATAAATATATATATATACATATACATAAATAAATATATCAATAAATAAATATATATATATATATACATACATAAATATATCAATAAATAAATATATATCTTTATATACATAAATATATTAATAAATATATATATATATATATATATACATAAATATATCAATAAATATATATATATATATACATATACATAAATAAATATATCAATAAATAAATAAATATATATATATATATATATATATATATATATATATATATACATAAATATATCAATAAATAAATATATATATATACATAAATATATCAATAAATAAATATATATATACATAAATATATCAATAAATAAATATATATATATACATAAATATATCAATAAATAAATATATATATATACATACCTATATCAATAAATAAATCCAAACATAATTAAATAAACAAGCAAGGAAATACAAAATTACTGACGAAAATATATACATTTTCTTTACATATCTGTATGTATTTCATTATGCATCTATGGATGTTGAAATTATTCAAACTTTAATTCATTTTAAAGTGAATTATATATATATATGTTGTTATAAAAACAACATGTAAAGTGTAGATCCCTGAGATGTTCATACACACAAATTAGTTCGTATCACACATTACACAGGTACACCTTGTGTTGGGTGACAATAAAAGGCCACTCCAAAATATACAGTTATGTCACACAGAGCCACAGATGTCTCAAGTTTTGAGGGAGTGTTCAATTGGCATCTGTGGGTGGTATCTAACACACCATTGGTTGATCAACGTCACGGTGCATTGCTCGATTGCTTTTGCACCTCCTATGTGAAGCTACCCACCTGGTTCTGTTAGCATGTGCACGTAGTACACCGTCATGATTTCAGAAAACCTGATTGTTTACTTGTGGACATTACATCACCACACTCCCTTCTCTTGCTCTTGGTCCTCGTCTTTATAAGTCAACTTGATTTAGTACTTGTTTGTTTTATCAGTTTCTTTCTGAAAATATTTAGTGAACTCCGTGACAGTAGCTAAAGCAAGAGGTTACAGCAGCACAACATGGTAGCAACACAACATGGTAGCAGAACAACATGGTAGAAACACAACATGGTAGCAGGACAACATGGTAGCAGAACAACATGGTAGCAGGACAACATGGTAGCAAACAACATGGTAGCAGCACAACATGGTAGCAGAACAACATGGTAGCAGGACAACATGGTAGCAGAACAACATGGTAGCAGGACAACATGGTAGCAGGACAACATGGTAGCAGAACAACATGGTAGCAACACAACATGGTAGCAGGACAACATGGTAGCAGGACAACATGGTAGCAGAACAACATGGCAGCACACACAACATGGTAGCAACACAACATGGCAGCAACACAACATGGTAGCAACACAACATGGCAGCAACACAACATGGTAGCATCACAACATGGCAGCAACACAACATGGTAGCATCACAACATGTCAGTAACACAACATGGTAGCAACACAACATGGCAGCAGAACAACTTGGTAGCAGCACAACATGGTAGCAACACAACATGGCAGCAGACCAACAAGGTAGCAACACAACATGGCAGCAACACAACATGGTAGGAACACAACATGGCAGCAACACAACATGGTAGCAGAACAACATGGCAGCAGACCAACATGGCAGCAACACAACATGGTAGCAACACAACATGGCAGCAACACAACTTGGTAGCAGCACAACATGGTAGCAACACAACATGGTAGCAGAACAACATGGTAGCAACACAAGATGGCAGCAACACAACATGGTAGCAGAACAACATGGTAGCAACACAACATGGCAGCAACACAACATGGTAGCAGCACAAAACAGGGTACAAACATTATTGGACACAGACAACAGCACAACGGGCAAGAAGGTAGAGACAACAATACATCACACAAAGCAGCCACAACTGTCAGAAAGAGTGTCCATGATTGAGTCTTTGAATGAAGAGATGGAGATAAAACTGTCCAGTTTGAGTGTTTGTTGCAGCTTGTTCCAGTCGCTAGCTGCAGCGAACTGAAAAGAGGAGCGACCCAGGGATTTGTGTGCTTTGGGGACCTTTAACAGAAGGTGACTGGCAGAACGGGTGTTGTATGTGGAGGATGAGGGCTGCAGTAGGTATCTCAGATAGGGGGGGGGGGGGTGAGGCCAAAGAGGGTTTTATAAATAAACATCAACCAGTGGGTCTTGAGACGGGTTTACAAAGATGACCAGTTTACAGAGGAGTATAGAGTGCAGTGATGTGTCCTATCAGGAGCATTGGTGGAAAATCTGATGGCCGAATGGTACTGAACATCTAGCCTGCTCGAGAGCACCCTAACCTGCTGATCTATAAATTACCTCTCCGTAATCTGTATGACATAGATAGGGAGTGATTGTGTGAAAGGGTTAGCGAGGCTGACCGGGGTTGGGGTTTGGGTGGTGAGGAAACGGAAGTGGTGTCTAGGGCACTATTTCATTTTCTTAAGAGATTACAGGACCAGATCATGTGACCAGTACAGGCTGGTGTTTTAAAAAAGTTGGATGCGGATCCACCAACCCAATCCCAAAGAAGAAGAAAACGACCCAATCCCAAAGAAGAAGAAAACGACCCAATCCCAAAGAGAAGACAACTACCCAATCCCAAAGAGAAGACAACTACCCAATCCCAAAGAAGAAGAGAACTACCCAATCCCAAAGAAGAAGAGAACTACCCAATCCCAAAGAAGAAGACAACTACCCAATCCCAAAGAAGAAGAGAACTACCCAATCCCAAAGAAGAAGAAAACGACCCAATCCCAAAGAAGAAGAGAACGACCCAAAACGTTTGGCTGCCGACCAAGTTATTCAGTGTGTTTATTTTAGGAAGATTGTGTGCGCATTCAAGAAGTGGGTTGTGGGGTTTATTGTCAGGAGGGTTAATGCTACGTTATGGTGATTGACCGCAAGCAATTACCTTGTTAGATCCGTAGCTGTAGATATATATATATCAGATACTCCATGTACATGTTGTTTATAAGTGCCTGTATTGCATTGAATAGCTGAGTGTTTTTTGCTGTAGATTCTTCACAGATGGTTCATTCCTATAGCACACTTTACCAACGCGTTTTCATAGTTTGCGCTTTGTGTTTAAAGCCAATGGCGAGAGATTCTAGATGTTTCCTAGATAGTCCTTCTGTGCTCCCGTCATACGCACTAAGATTTATGACTCTGGGACATAGATCAGATCAGCATCAGTCCTGAGAGAGAGAGACATGAATCTTCTCTCTCTCTCTCTCTGTCTCTCTCTCTGTCTCTCTCTCTCTCTCGCTCTCTCTCTCTCTGTCTCTCTCTCTCTGTCTCTCTGTCTCTCTGTCTCTCTGTCTCTCTGTCTCTCTCTCTGTCTCTCTCTCTCTCTCGCTCTCTCTCTCTCTGTCTCTCTCTCTGTCTCTCTGTCTCTCTCTCTCTCTCTCTCTCTCTCTCTCTCTCTCGTGAGATGTTTATACGTATACAGCTGTAGATGTGTATACTGTTATGTGAATATCCCTGTATAGATGCTATGCCATTCATTCCTGTGTAGATAGTCCTACAGCAGAGCTTACACCATTGTATAAAGATAATAAAAGTCCTGGACCAGGAAGCATCTGTACGGTTGTTGCCAGACAGCCTGTAGTGAGTCACAACCAATTAAATCACATTAAGTACTAGCGGGTGAGGGAATTCACAGACAACTGCTCAGACGGCTCCAGCTAGCCAGCTAGCAATATGAAGGTCCAATACACACAATGAACTTACTGGGGAGGTGATTTAGCCTAGCGGGGTGGCAGGTAGCCTAGTGGTTAGAGCAGGTTGCCTAGTGGTTAGAGCAGGTAGCCTAGTGGTTAGAGCAGGTAGCCTAGTGGTTAGAGCAGGTAGCCTAGTGGTTAGAGCAGGTAGCCTAGTGGTTAGAGGCAGGGTAGCCTAGTGGTTAGAGCAGGTAGCCTAGTGGTTAGAGCAGGTAGCCTAGTGGTTAGAGCAGGTAGCCTAGTGGTTAGAGCAGGTAGCCTAGTGACCGGAAAGTTGCAAGTTCAAACCTGAGCTGACAAGGTACAAATCTGTTGTTCTACCCCTGAACAAGGCAGTTAACCCACTGTTCCTAGACCGTCATTGTAAAATTAGAATTTGTTCTTCACTGACTTGCCTAGTTAAATAAAGGTAAAAATAAAAAAATGTCCCACAAAGCTCTGCAATAAGAGCTATGGCGGTAATATGTGTCAAATCTTCACGGTTGTGTTCTGTGGGTGTAACTGAATAGGATGATAGTCCATTTCATTGATCCACATTCTGTTATGAAGTCTAATACATACACAGAGCAATTTCAACTGATTTGTCCTTGTTTGTCAAATTTACTAATTATTGTCTTTTGTTGGATTTTTTATAACAACATTTCAAACTTGTTAAGCATTATTTAGTGCAAAAATGGCATGTTTCCTCTATTTTGTGTCCATTGCAATGCGTGATACTTATTTTGAAGGCGAACTGCAAAGTCCACTATTGTGGCTAATCTTTATTGTGGCTAATCTTATTGTGGCTAATCTTATTGTGGCTAATCTTATTGTGGCTAGTCTTATTGTGGCTAATCTTATTGTGGCTAGTCTTTATTGTGGCTAATCTTTATTGTGGCTAATCTTTCTTGTGGCTAATCTTTATTGTGGCTAATCTTATTGTGGCTAATCTTATTGTGGCTAATCTTATTGTGGCTAACCTTTCTTGTGGCTAATCTTATTGTGGCTAATCTTATTGTGGCTAATCTTATTGTGGCTAACCTTTCTTGTGGCTAATCTTTATTGTGGCTAATCTTTCTTGTGGCTAATCTTATTGTGGCTAATCTTATTGTGGCTAATCTTTATTGTGGCTAGTCTTTATTGTGGCTAATCTTTATTGTGGCTAATCTTATTGTGGCTAGTCTTATTGTGGCTAATCTTATTGTGGCTAATCTTATTGTGGCTAGTATTTATTGTGGCTAATCTTTATTGTGGCTAATCTTTCTTGTGGCTAATCTTTATTGTGGCTAATCTTATTGTGGCTAATCTTTATTGTGGCTAGTCTCTATTGTGGCTAATCTTTCTTGTGGCTAATCTTTATTGTGGCTAATCTTTATTGTGGCTAATCTTTATTGTGGCTAGCTTCATTTACAGCGCTGTCCGCTGCTGAAAATGACGCATCTCCAGTTGACCTGATTTTCCAAGTGGAGGCAATGAAAACTTAGGTCAGCTAGCTGCTACAAGGGAACATACAGTCCATTACATTACCAAAAGTATGTGGACACCAGCTCGTCGAACCTCTTATTCTAAAATGATGGGCATTAATATGGAATTGGTCCCCGCTTTGCTGCTATAACAGCCTCCACTCTTCTGGAAAGGCTTTCCACTAGATGTTGGAAGATCGCTGCAGGGACTTGCTTACATTCAGTCACGAGCATTAGTGAGGTACGGACACTGATGTTGGGTGATCAGGCTCACAGTCGGAGTTCCAATGCATCCCAAAGGTGTTCCATGGGGTTGAGGTCAGAGCTCTGTGCAGGCCAATCAAATTCTTTGAGACCGATAGACAAAAAATGTCTGTATGGACCTCACTTTGTGCATGGGGGTATTGTCATGCTAAAACAGGAAAGGGCCTTTCCCAAACTGTTGCCACCAAGTTGGAAGCACAGAATCATCTAGAATGTAATTGTATGATGTAGCATTAAGATTTGCCTTCACTGGAACTTAGGGGCCAGACCGAACCATGGAAAACAGCCCCTGACCATTATTTCTCCTCTACCAAACTTTACAGTTGGCACTATGCATTGGGGCAGGTAGCATTCTCCTGGCATCCGCCAAACCCAGATTCGCCCGTTGGACTGCCAGATGGTGACGCGAGATTCATCACTCCAGAGAACGCGTTTCCACTGCTCCAGAGTACAATCGCGGCAAATTTACACCACACCAGCCAACGCTTGGCATTGCGCATGGTGATCTTAGGCTTGTGTGCAGATGCTCAGCCAAGGAAACCCATTTCATGAAGCTCCCGACGAACAGTTCTTGTGCTGATGTTGCTACCAGAGGCAGTTTGGAACTCGGTAGTGAGTGTCGCCACCGAGGACAGATGATTTTTATGCGCTTCAGGACTCGGCAGTCTCCGTCTTTGAGCTTGTGTGGACTACCACTTTGCGGCTGAACCGTTGTTGCTCCTACACGTTTCCACTTGACAGTAACATCTGTTGACCGGAGCAGCTCTAGCAGGACAGAAATTTGATAAACTGACTTGTTGGAGAGATGGCATGCTATGATGGTGTCACTGAGCTCTTCAGTAAAGACCATTCTACTGCCAACGTTTGTCTTTGGAGATTGCATGGCTGTGTGTTCAATTAAATACACCGGTCAACAAGGGCTGCGGATGAAATAGCCGAATCCATTAATTAGAAGGGGTGTCCACATATTTTTGTATATACAGTATAGTGTATATATATATATACAGTGGGGAGAACAAGTATTTGATACACTGCCGATTTTGCAGGTTTTCCTACTTACAAAGCATGTAGAGGTCTGTCATTTTTATCATAGGTACACTTCAACTGTGAGAGACGGAATCTAAAACAAAAATCCAGAAACTCACATTGTATGATTTTTAAGTAATTAATTAGCATTTTATTGCATGACATAAGTATTTGATACATCAGAAAAGCAGAACTTAATTTTTGGTACAGAAACCTTTGTTTGCAATTACAGAGATCATAACGTTTCCTGTAGTTCTTGACCAGGTTTGCACACACTGCAGCAGGGATTTTGGCCCACTCCTCCATACAGACCTTCTCCAGATTCTTCAGGTTTCGGGGCTGTCGCTGGGCAATACGGATTTTCAGCTCCCTCCAAAGATTTTCTATTGGGTTCAGGTCTGGAGACTGGATAGGCAACTCCAGGACCTTGAGATGCTTCTTACGGAGCCAATCCTTAGTTGCCCTGGCTGTGTGTTTCGGGTCGTTGTCATGCTGGAAGACCCAGCCACGACCCATCTTCATTGCTCTTACTGAGGGAAGGAGGTTACTGGCCAAGATCTCGCGATACATGGCCCCATCCATCCTCCCCTCAATACAGTGCAGTCGTCCTGTCCCCTTTGCAGAAAAGCATCCCCAAAGAATGATGTTTCCACCTCCATGCTTCACAGTTGGGATGGTGTTCTTGGGGTTGTACTCATCCTTCTTCTTCCTCCAAACACGGCGAGTGGAGTTTAGACCAAAATGCTATATTTTTGTCTCATCAGACCACATGACCTTATCCCATTCCTCCTCTGGATCATCCAGATGGTCATTGGCAAACTTCAGACGGGCCTGGCACTGGCTTGAGCAGGGGGACCTTGCGTGCGCTGCAGGATTTGAATCCAAATCAAATCAAATCAAATCCAATTTTATTTGTCACATACACATGGTTAGCAGATGTTAATGCGAGTGTAGCGAAATGCTTGTGCTTCTAGTTCCGACAATGCAGTAATAACCAACAAGTAATCTAACTAACAATTCCAAAACTACTGTCTTATACACAGTGTAAGGGGATAAAGAATATGTACATAAGGATATATGAATGAGTGATGGTACAGAGCAGCATAGGCAAGATACAGTAGATGGTATCGAGTACAGTATATACATATGAAATGAGTATGTAAACAAAGTGGCATAGTTAAAGTGGCTAGTGATACATGTATTACATAAGGATGCAGTCGATGATATAGAGTACAGTATATACGTATGCATATCAGATGAATAATGTAGGGTAAGTAACATTATATAAGGTAGCATTGTTTAAAGTGGCTAGTGATATATTTACATCATTTCCCATCAATTCCCATTATTAAAGTGGCTGGAGTTGTGTCAGTGTCAGTGTCAGTGTGTTGGCAGCAGCCACTCAATGTTAGTGGTGGCTGTTTAACAGTCTGATGGCCTTGAGATAGAAGCTGTTTTTCAGTCTCTCGGTCCCAGCTTTGATGCACCTGTACTGACCTCGCCTTCTGGATGATAGCGGGGTGAACAGGCAGTGGCTCGGGTGGTTGATGTCCTTGATGATCTTTATGGCCTTCCTGTAACATCGGGTGGTGTAGGTGTCCTGGAGGGCAGGTAGTTTGCCCCCGGTGATGCGTTGTGCAGACCTCACTACCCTCTGGAGAGCCTTACGGTTGTGGGCGGAGCAGTTGCCATACCAGGCGGTGATACAGCCCGCCAGGATGCTCTCGATTGTGCATCTGTAGAAGTTTGTGAGTGCTTTTGGTGACAAGCCGAATTTCTTCAGCCTCCTGAGGTTGAAGAGGCGCTGCTGCGCCTTCTTCACGATGCTGTCTGTGTGAGTGGACCAATTCAGTTTGTCTGTGATGTGTATGCCGAGGAACTTAAAACTTGCTACCCTCTCCACTACTGTTCCATCGATGTGGATAGGGGGGTGTTCCCTCTGCTGTTTCCTGAAGTCCACAATCATCTCCTTAATTTTGTTGACGTTGAGTGTGAGGTTATTTTCCTGACACCACACTCCGAGGGCCCTCACCTCCTCCCTGTAGGCCGTCTCGTCGTTGTTGGTAATCAAGCCTACCACTGTTGTGTCGTCCGCAAACTTTATGATTTAGTTGGAGGCGTGCGTGGCCACGCAGTCATGGGTGAACAGGGAGTACAGGAGAGGGCTCAGAACGCACCCTTGTGGGGCCCCAGTGTTGAGGATCAGCGGGGTGGAGATGTTGTTGCCTACCCTCACCACCTGGGGGCGGCCCGTCAGGAAGTCCAGTACCCAGTTGCACAGGGCGGGGTCGAGACCCAGGGTCTCGAGCTTGATGACGAGCTTGGAGGGTACTATGGTGTTGAATGCCGAGCTGTAGTCGATGAACAGCATTCTCACATAGGTATTCCTCTTGTCCAGATGGGTTAGGGCAGTGTGCAGTGTGGTTGAGATTGCATCGTCTGTGGACCTATTTGGGCGGTAAGCAAATTGGAGTGGGTCTAGGGTGTCAGGTAGGGTGGAGGTGATATGGTCCTTGACTAGTCTCTCAAAGCACTTCATGATGACGGAAGTGAGTGCTACGGGGCGGTAGTCATTTAGCTCAGATACCTTAGCTTTCTTGGGAACAGGAACAATGGTGGCCCTCTTGAAGCATGTGGGAACAGCAGACTGGTATAGGGATTGATTGAATATGTCCGTAAATACACCGGCCAGCTGGTCTGCGCATGCTCTGAGGGCGCGGCTGGGGATGCCGTCTGGGCCTGCAGCCTTGCGAGGGTTAACACGTTTAAATGTCTTACTCACCTCGGCTGCAGTGAAGGAGAGTCCGCATGTTTTCGTTGCAGGCCGTGTGACACTGTATTGTCCTCAAAGCGGGCAAAAAAGTTATTTAGTTTATTTGATTATTTAATCAAATAATTATGTCATGCAATAAAATGCAAATTAATTACTTAAAAATCATACAATGTAATTTTCTGGATTTTTGTTTTAGATTCCGTTTCTCACAGTTGAAGTGTACCTATGATAAAAATTACAGACCTCTACATGCTTTGTAAGTAGGGAAACCTGCAGAATTGTCAGGGTATCAAATACTTGTTCTCCCCACTGTATATATATATATATATATTGTGCACATAGAGTGACATATGTTTGTATATACAGTATAATGTATATATACTCACTACTGTTCAAAAGTTTGGGGTCACTTATAAATGTCCTTGTTTTCCATGAAAACATACATTAAATTATTTGCAAAATGAATAGGAAATATAGTCAAGACGTTGACAAGGTTATACTGTAAATAATGATTTTTAATTTAAGTAACAATTTTTCCCTTCAAACTTTGCTTTCGTCAAAGAATCCTCAATTTCCAGCAATTACAGCCTTGCAGAAAGTGGCTAGTGATTGGGTCTCAATGTTGGCAGCAGCCTCTCTGAGTTAGGGATTGCTGTATAGCAGTCTGATGGCCTTGAGATAGAAGCTGTTCCTCAGTCTCTCGGTCCCTTTGATGCACCTGTACTGACCTCGCCTTCTGGAAGGTAGTGGTGTGAACAGGCGGTGGCTCGGGTGGTTGATGTCCTTCATGATCTTTTTGGCCATCCTGTGACATCAGGTGCTGTAGGTGTCCTGGAGGGCAGGTAGTTAGACCCCTGTGATGCCTTGAGCAGACCGCACAACACTCTAGAGAACCTTGCGGTTGAGGAAGGTGCAGTTTCCATGATTCAGCCTGAAAGGATACTCTCGATTGTACATCTGTAAAAGTTATTCAGGGTTGTGGGTAACAAGCCAAATTTCTTCAGCCTCCTGAGGTTGAAGAGGCTCCGTAGACGGGCACATCGCCCACCGCTCCCGAGTATACTACTCGCAAATGTCCAGTCTCTTGACAACAAGGTTGACAAACTCGAGCAACGGTTGCCTTTCTGAGAGACATCAGAGATTGCAACATTCTCTGTTTCATGGAAACATGGCTCTCTTTTTTAAATCTTTTATTTAAGGGGTGGATCAGCTTAATATTGTGGAAAGAATGTTGCTTCCAAAGTAATTGTCTGCATTGGTAAATATATATATCCATACACACATATACACATATATACATACACACATATACACATATATCCATACATATACCTATATAGACACACATATACACATACCTATATAGACACACATATACACATACCTATATAGACACACATATACACATACCTATATAGACACACATATACACATATATACATACACATACCTATATAGACACACATATACACATATATACATACACATACCTATATAGACACACATATACACATATATACATACACATACCTATATAGACACACATATACACATATATACATACACATACCTATATAGACATATATACATACACATACCTCTATAGACATATATACACATATATACATACACATACCTATATAGACATATATACATACACATACCTATATAGACACACATATACACATATATACATACACATACCTATATAGACATATATACATACACATACCTCTATAGACATATATACACATATATACATACACATACCTATATAGACATATATACATACACATACCTATATAGACATATATACACATATATACATACACATACCTATATAGACATATATACATACACATACCTATATAGACATATATACACATATATACATACACATACCTATATAGACATATATATATACACATACCTCTATAGACATATATACACATATATACATACACATACCTATATAGACATACATATACACATATATACATACACATACCTATATAGACATATATATATACACATACCTCTATAGACATATATACACATATATACATACACATACCTATATAGACATACATATACACATATATACATACACATACCTATATAGACATACATACATTTTTGAAGAATATCCCTTTATTATTATTCCCAACCCTTCCGCCAATCCCCCAGTTGGAGTAAACTAATAAACACTTCTGCTTCTACCTTCAATCCATACATCTTATACACATTCTACAGACACAGTCTCCTTTACAATAGTTCTCTCTTGTTTGTTCTTAGTCCTTCCTCTATATCTGATGTCCATCCAGTTTGTAACTGTGCTATTTCAAGTTCCGAACCGATATACATTGTACAGACCCTGTATGTTTTACATTGTTTATCTTGTTATTAGTCCCATCCTTCAGCTCCATTCAACCCTTCCCCATCTATCCACCCATCTTTCCACTGGGATTCTCTGCCTCTAACCCTATTACAGGGGCTGAGTCACTGGCTTGCTGGGGCTCTCTCATGCCGTCCCTGGAGGGGGTTTGTCACCTGAGTGGGTTGATTCACTGTTGTGGTCATCCTGTCTGGGTTGGCGCCCCCCCCCTTGGGTTGTGCCGTGGCGGAGATCTTTGTGGGCTATACTCAGCCTTGTCTCAGGATGGTAAGTTGGTGGTTGAAGATATCCCTCTAGTGGTGTGGGGGCTGTGCTTTGGCAAAGTGGGTGGGGTTATATCCTTCCTGTTTGGCCCTGTCCGGGGGTGTCCTCGGATGGGGCCACAGTGTCTCCTGACCCCTCCTGTCTCAGCCTCCAGTATTTATGCTGCCGGTAGTTTATGTGTCGGGGGGCTGGGGTCAGTTTGTTATATCTGGAGTACTTCTCCTGTCCTATTCGGTGTCCTGTGTGAATCTAAGTGTGCGTTCTCTAATTCTCTCCTTCTCTCTTTCTTTCTCTCTCTCGGAGGACCTGAGCCCTAGGACCATGCCCCAGGACTACCTGACATGATGACTCCTTGCTGTCCCCAGTCCACCTGGCCATGCTGCTGTTCCAGTTTCAACTTCCACCTGACTGTGCTGCTGCTCCAGTTTCAACTGTTCTGCCTTATTATTATTCGACCATGCTGGTCATTTATGAACATTTGAACATCTTGGCCATGTTCTGTTATAATCTCCACCCGGCACAGCCAGAAGAGGACTGGCCACCCCACATAGCCTGGTTCCTCTCTAGGTTTCTTCCTAGGTATTGGCCTTTCTAGGGAGTTTTTCCTAGCCACCGTGCTTCTACACCTGCATTGCTTGCTGTTTGGGGTTTTAGGCTGGGTTTCTGTACAGCACTTTGAGATATCAGCTGATGTACGAAGGGCTATATAAATACATTTTATTTTATTTTATTTTATTTGATCTCTCAACACCATCCATTTCGGATTTCTATTTACCAAATATTTTTCAACTGTGCTGTGATGCTTCACAAAATAATTGAACCTTCCTATTCTCATAGCTTCTACAGATTGTAAATGTTAAAAAACTGTTTTGCTAAAATAATTATTATATTATTGATTGATTGACTATGGCTTTTCAAATCACCCAGTATTGCTATCTGTAGCGTTAGTTCTAGGCAAATGTTGCAATTCTTCAGCCATTCCTGGACCTGTGACCAAAAACGAGCTACATATGGACCAAAAATACCAAAATAAATTATCCTTATGTCTCTGCCTCCTCACATGGCTCTTTTAGAATATGTTGTCGGAATCGGTTCAGCCACCGATCTTCTCCGACAGAGATAAACACCTCTCTGGGAAGAGGAAAGGCGGGGGTGTATGCTTCATGATTAACGACTCATGGCAACATACAGGAACTCAAGTCCTTCTGCTCACCCGACCTAGAATTCTTTACAATCAAATGCCGGCCAAATGACCTGCCAAGAGAATTCTCGTCAGTTATCATCACAGCTGTGTACATTCCCCCTCAAGCAGACACCAAGACGGCCATTAAGGAACTTCACTGGACTCTATGTAAACTGGAAACCATATATTATTGTAGCTTAACAAAGAAAATTTGAGAACCAGGATACCTAAATTCTATTAGCATATTATTGTACTACGCAGGGGTAATACACTCAACCTATGCTACTATAACTTCCGCGATGCATGCAAAGTCCCCCCACGCCCTCCCTTCGGCAAATCCGACCACAATTCCGTCTTGCTCCTACCGTCCTATAGGCAGAAATTCAAACAGGATGTACCAGTGACTAGAACCATTCAACGCTGCTCTGACCAATCGGAATCCATGCTTCAAAATTGCGATCAGCCCCGATCAGCCTCCGATCAGCCTCTGATCAGCCTCCGATCAGCCCCGATCAGCCTCCGATCAGCCCCGATCAGCCTCCGATCAGCCTCCGATCAGCCCCGATCAGCCTCCGATCAGCCCCGATCAGCCTCCGAGCAGCCTCCGATCAGCCCCGATCAGCCTCGGATAAATTAAATACTCAAAACACTCAAACAAAATGACAAAGAGGGGAAAACCGAAACAGTCCTGTCAGGTGCAGACACTAAACAGAAAACAACTACCCACAAAACCCAAACGAAAAAGGATAACTTATATATGATCCCCAATCAGAGACAACGATAGACAGCTGCCTCTGATTGGGAACCACACCAACATAGAAATAAAGAAACTAGAATGCCCACCCTAGTCACACCCTGGCCAAAATAGAGAATAAAAACCTCTCTATGGTTGATGATGCAATAGCCATCCCACTGCACCCTGCCCATCTGGAAAAGAGGAATACCTGTGTAATACCTGTGTAATACCTATGTAATACCTATGTAATATCTATGTAATACCTGTGTAATACCTATGTAATAACTATGTAATACCTGTGTGAGAATGTTGTTCATTGACTACAGCTCATTCATCCATTCATTTTTATTGATCTATTTATGTAATACTAATTACAGGAGATTTGGTCCTTCACAGTAGGCAGGTCCTTCACAGTAGGCAGGTCCTTCACAGTAGGCAGGTCCTTCACAGTAGGCAGGTCCTTCATAGTAGGCAGGTCCTTCATAGTAGGCAGGTCCTTCACAGTAGGCAGGTCCTTCACAGTAGGCAGGCCCATAAATAAATAGCTAAACTGGGATATAACTAAAGCAACTATTCACCTATGCTGTAGCGACTATTTACTGATAATTTAGTGACTATTTACAGATGCTTTAGTGACAGTATCTCATCTTTCTCTCTCTCTCTCTCTCTCTCTCTCTCTCTCTCTCTCTCTCTCTTTCCTTCTATCTCTCTCTCCCTGCTGTTCTCTAGTTGTCCCTCTCTTCATTTCTCACTCTCCTTCCCTCTCTCGCTCTCCTCTCTCTCTCTCTCTCTCTCTCTCTCTCTCTCTCTCTTTCTCTCGGCCCAGGTGCAGTATGTCTTTCTGTCTGGTTAGAGACCCAGGTATGATTGAGAATGGACTCAATAGGCCCAGGTGCAGTATGTCTTTCTGTCTGGTTAGAGACCCAGGTAGGATTGAGAATGGACTCAATAGGCCCAGGTGCAGTATGTCTTTCTGTCTGGTTAGAGACCCAGGTAGGATTGAGAATGGACTCAATATGCCCAGGTGCAGTATGTCTTTCTGTCTGGTTAGAGACCCAGGTAGGCTTGAGAATGGACTCAATAGGCCCAGGTGCAGTATGTCTTTCTGTCTGGTTAGAGACCCAGGTAGGATTGAGAATGGACTCAATAGGCCCAGGTGCAGTATGTCTTTCTGTCTGGTTAGAGACCCAGGTAGGATTGAGAATGGACTCAATAGGCCCAGGTGCAGTATGTCTTTCTGTCTGGTTAGAGACCCAGGTATGATTGAGAATGGACTCAATAGGCCCAGGTGCAGTATGTCTTTCTGTCTGGTTAGAGACCCAGGTAGGCTTGAGAATGGACTCAATAGGCCCAGGTGCAGTATGTCTTTCTGTCTGGTTAGAGACCCAGGTAGGATTGAGAATGGACTCAATAGGCCCAGGTGCAGTATGTCTTTTTGTCTGGTTAGAGACCCAGGTAGGATTGAGAATGGACTCAATAGGCCCAGGTGCAGTATGTCTTTCTGTCTGGTTAGAGACCCAGGTAGGATTGAGAATGGACTCAATATGCCCAGGTGCAGTATGTCTTTCTGTCTGGTTAGAGACCCAGGTAGGCTTGAGAATGGACTCAATAGGCCCAGGTGCAGTATGTCTTTCTGTCTGGTTAGAGACCCAGGTAGGCTTGAGAATGGACTCAATAGGCCCAGGTGCAGTATGTCTTTCTGTCTGGTTAGAGACCCAGGTAGGATTGAGAATGGACTCAATAGGCCCAGGTGCAGTATGTCTTTCTGTCTGGTTAGAGACCCAGGTAGGATTGAGAATGGACTCAATAGGCCCAGGTGCAGTATGTCTTTCTGTCTGGTTAGAGACCCAGGTAGGATTGAGAATGGACTCAATAGGCCCAGGTGCAGTATGTCTTTCTGTCTGGTTAGAGACCCAGGTAGGATTGAGAATGGACTCAATAGGCCCAGGTGCAGTATGTCTTTCTGTCTGGTTAGAGACCCAGGTAGGATTGAGAATGGACTCAATAGGCCCAGGTGCAGTATGTCTTACTGTCTGGTTAGAGACCCAGGTAGGATTGAGAATGGACTCAATAGGCCCAGGTGCAGTATGTCTTTCTGTCTGGTTAGAGACCCAGGTAGGATTGAGAATGGACTCAATAGGCCCAGGTGCAGTATGTCTTTCTGTCTGGTTAGAGACCCAGGTAGGATTGAGAATGGACTCAATAGGCCCAGGTGCAGTATGTCTTTCAGGATAACTGACAGTCAGCTTGAAATCTTTAGTCTAATGGCAACAGGCGGTAGGTATTGTGTTGTTGTGGTTCCACCATTATGAAGAGGTGGAAAAGACAGAGCATAATAGAAGAGAACTGACACCTACCAACTAAATGTCACCACTGTCACACCCTGACCATAGTTTGCTCTGTATGTTTCTATGTTTTGGTTGGTCAGGGTGTGATCTGAGTGGGCATTCTATGTTGGATGTCTTGTTTGTCTATTTCTATGTCTGGCCTGATATGGTTCTCAATCAGAGGCAGGTGTTAGTCATCGTCTCTGATTGGGAACCATATTTAGGTAGCCTGGGTTTCACTGTGTGTTTGTGGGTGATTGTTCCTGTCTGTGTTTTGGACCAGATAGGACTGTTTTAGGTTTTTGCACGTTTGTTGTTTTGTTAGTTCTCATGTGTAGTGTCTTTATTAAAGTACAATGAAAAACACCATGCTGCATTTTGGTCCGCCTCTCCTTCACCTAAAGAAAACCCTTACAACCACGGGTCTCAGGGGTTGGCTGTTCACAAAGGTTAGTCCGTGTGTGTGTCCGTGGGCTTGTATTACTCGTGGGTACCGGAAATCAACAAAAATCCCCACTGTTTTAGTAAAACAAGGACAATTCTGCCTCGTGGGGACAAATCCTCTACCCCTTAATCCCTAAAGGTGTTAAATCAGAATCAACAAATCACATCCGCCTGTATTGGTGACATTATAGCTAGCAGTCTCCATGGAGACTTTACCGTGAAACGCTTACCAACAATGCAGAATTTTTCCCATCCTTCTCTCACCCAGGGATTTACAGTATTAACGGCTCAGTAAACGGAGTGCGACAAAAAAAAGCCCATTGTGCGTCTATTGCCAGAATGCCATCAAATTTAGCACAAGTAATAACGAACTTCCATGGAGGCTGCTAGCTAAAAATGCTAACGAGCACAAACAAAAATAAATACATTGCAAAGACAGGCAATCCAGCTCATAAGGTTATGCATATTTTATATTTTTGTAATTTAGCAGGAGTACTTCAGCAGTGTGACTTACATCTCCTACATAATTACATTTAGCGATATTTCTTTTGGTGAGTTTTCGGCATTTACAAGCGAATGTGAACAAGAGACAAAAACAAAAACTAAGTTTTAAAGCACGCTTGTCTGAAGAAAGAACAGTACTGGCTCTGGAGCAGCATGTCTACACGCTGTGTGGGATCTGGAGTCACTAGGGAAACAGGCCTCCCTGCTCTGCTTGGAGAAGAGCTGGGAAGAACAGACGGGCTGAGAACAGAGAGGGTAGAATAAACACAAGAAAATCAAGATAGCGGTAGCAGCTGTACCAATAACTCATCCGAAGGACTTTGACTTCTCAAACACGGCAGAAAGCTAAAACAATATGATGCCGTGTCACCTTATTAATTCAGCCGCTTACTTCCGTAACAAATTAAATGTAGTGGTCTTGTTGATGCAAAATTCTGTATTTTTCCAGCAGGAAAAAAACCAGAAAACACAAGAAATAACTGCGATCTAAAATACTTGTTATTGTAATTTCTGCTCGGCAACAGACTCATTTTGTGCTTCAGTTCTTCTAAAATGACATTTCAAAAACGGTCAGTCTATCAGCAGACAGCGCTACTTTTCTCAGATACTTTTCTTGGCGTACCTCATTTTTCTTCGGCAAAATGCAAGATTGACTTTAAGAAAAAAACATTAAGGAATGGCTACATTCTTTCTATGATAAACATTAGTCTGTGAAGGAAAACTTTGGGTTGCACGTTTGGGATCACTCTATTGAGGCAAAAAGAAGCAAACAAACATAGTTGACGTTCAATTTAAACGTTCGACCCTCCGTTCACTGCTGTACTCACCTGCTCCTGCTTTCTCCTGCTGGTTTACAAGCACGTCACTGCTGTACTCACCTGCTCTAATAATGTCAACACTGCTGTACTCACCTGCTCTAATAATGTCAACACTGCTGTACTCACCTGCTCTAATAATGTCAACACACTGCTGTACTCACCTGCTCTAATAATGTCAACACTGCTGTACTCACCTGCTCTAATAATGTCAATGCACTGCTGTACTCACCTGCTCTAATAATGTCAATGCACTGCTGTACTCACCTGCTCTAATAATGTCAACGCACTGCTGTACTCACCTGCTCTAATAATGTCAACGCACTGCTGTACTCACCTGCTCTAATAATGTCAACACACTGCTGTACTCACCTGCTCTAATAATGTCAACACACTGCTGTACTCACCTGCTCTAATAATGTCAACACACTGCTGTACTCACCTGCTCTAATAATGTCAACACACTGCTGTACTCACCTGCTCTAATAATGTCAACACACTGCTGTACTCACCTGCTCTAATAATGTCAACACACTGCTGTACTCACCTGCTCTAATAATGTCAACACACTGCTGTACTCACCTGCTCTAATAATGTCAACACACTGCTGTACTCACCTGCTCTAATAATGTCAACGCACTGCTGTACTCACCTGCTCTAATAATGTCAATGCACTGCTGTACTCACCTGCTCTAATAATGTCAACACACTGCTGTACTCACCTGCTCTAATAATGTCAACACACTGCTGTACTCACCTGCTCTAATAATGTCAACACACTGCTGTACTCACCTGCTCTAATAATGTCAACACACTGCTGTACTCACCTGCTCTAATAATGTCAATGCACTGCTGTACTCACCTGCTCTAATAATGTCAACACACTGCTGTACTCACCTGCTCCTGCTTTCTCCTGCTGGTTTACAAGCACGTCACTGCTGTACTCACCTGCTCTAATAATGTCAACACACTGCTGTACTCACCTGCTCTAATAATGTCAATGCACTGCTGTACTCACCTGCTCTAATAATGTCAACACACTGCTGTACTCACCTGCTCCTGCTTTCTCCTGCTGGTTTACAAGCACGTCACTGCTGTACTCACCTGCTCTAATAATGTCAACACACTGCTGTACTCACCTGCTCTAATAATGTCAACACACTGCTGTACTCACCTGCTCCTGCTTTCTCCTGCTGGGCGATTTACAAGCACGTCACTGCCTCAACAGTTCTCGGGAACTACTTAAGCTTCATAATGTAAGATAAATCAGATCGTGTTCTGATTTATTTTCCGAACACATTGCACAAGTTGACTCCAGGTATTCATTTTAAAAAGTAGCAACCAATATTCAAACGTATTGAAAAATGTCTAATGGATTGTTTCACCGCTATTGAAACCCCGTTTCCAAATAGCCCACTATACGGTATATACAGATGCCACCTTTCCAACAAATCAGTTTATCCAATTTCTGAGCTGCTCCGGTCAACAGATAGTGCCAGAGCCTAATTTACACAAAACTTGGATTTCATCTGGAAAATGATGATGTACAGATATGGATTTTGAAGAGAGAGATAAAGCTATATTTCTTGTGTGGAGAGTATGTCACGTTCGTCAGGAGACCAAGGCACCGAATACATTCTTCTTTAATAAACGAAGACCACTTAAACAAAACGACCGTGACGCTATGCTAAACCGAGTGCCGACATGCAACTACACATAGACAATAACCCACAAAACCAAAATGGAAAAATGGCAACCTAAAATAGGATCCCCAATCAGAGACAACGATAAACAGCTGCCTCTGATTGGGAACCCATTCAGGCCACCATAAACCTACAATTTACCTAGACAATGAAAAAATAACCAATAGATATACAAAAAACCCTAGACAAGTCAAAAACACGCATCCCACCCTCGTTACACCCTGACCTATCCAAAATAATAAAGAAAACAAAAGATAACTAAGGTCAGGGCGTGACAGAGTAAATAAAACATTTTTGAATATGATTATTTCAGGAATGGGATGGATAATTTGAATATAGGATCAGATTAGCTCGAATAACCTGTCCTCACATCGTGTGTGTGTGTGTGCGTGTGTGTGTTGTGATTACGTAGGCCTACGAATAACCTGTCCTCACATCGTGTGTGTGTGTGTGCGTGTGTGTGTTGTGATTACGTAGGCCTACGAATAACCTGTCCTCACATCGTGTGTGTGTGCGTGCGTGCGTGTATGTGTTGTGATTACGTAGGCCTACGAATAACCTGTCCTCACACCGTGTGTGTGTGTGTGCGTGCGTGCGTGTGTGTGTTGTGATTACGTAGGCCTACGAATAACCTGTCCTCACATCGTGTGTGTGTGTGTGCGTGCGTGCGTGTGTGTGTTGTGATTACGTAGGCCTACGAATAACCTGTCCTCACATCGTGTGTGTGTGCGTGCGTGCGTGTATGTGTTGTGATTACGTAGGCCTACGAATAACCTGTCCTCACATCGTGTGTGTGTGCGTGCGTGTGTGTGTTGTGATTACGTAGGCCTACGAATAACCTGTCCTCACATCGTTTGTGTGTGTGTGCGTGTGTGTGTTGTGATTACGTAGGCCTACGAATAACCTGTCCTCACATCGTGTGTGTGTGTGTGCGTGCGTGCGTGTGTGTGTTGTGATTACGTAGGCCTACGAATAACCTGTCCTCACATCGTGTGTGTGTGTGTGCGTGCGTGCGTGTGTGTTGTGATTACGT
>NC_034187.2:82071642-82091642 GCF_002021735.2 Oncorhynchus kisutch
CAGACATTTCTGTGTTTTTTACTATAGTGTTTGTTGTTGTGTATAATACTGTAGTATTCACTATAATAGTATACAATATACTACATAATTCTATACTAAGTACTACACATGATCACGGGATGCTACAGTACACACACACACCACCGCATGCACACAATTAATTTATATATGTAGGCATCCATCCGCACCACACACACACACACACACACACACACACACACACACACACACACACACACACACACACACACACACACACACACACACACACACACACACACACACAACACGTTGCTGGAGGATAGTCTTGCCAGAGAGAATCTCTGTTTTGCTGACTTTACCTTTCAATGAGGGAGGATTAGCCTAATGTCTGTCGCTAAGGGAGTTTGCCAAAGAGTATTCCACATGTTACTATGGTGACAAACAGCCAATGAGAGCTTGGCACAGTAATCTCCAGTCAAAACATTCCAATTTCAGGAAGGACAAGATTATTTGGGGGGTTGCAGGTTTAAATGCAAAGTGTTGTTAATAACATGCTGTATCTACACACACACACACACACACACACACACACACACACACACACACACACAGAATCACATTCATACACATTCATACACCCACACACACACACATAACTTGTGTCTCTCACTCTTTCTGAAGGTGACATGAAACAGAAATAGTGTGTAATTACATTCTAATCTCTGGATCTCCAGTCCAGGGTTGTTACCACAGGGCTGTTACCACAGGGCTATTACCACAGGGCTATTACCACAGGGTTGTTACCACGGGGCTATTACCACAGGGCTATTACCACAGGGCTATTACCACAGGGCTGTTACCACAGGGCTATTACCACAGGGCTGTTACCACAGGGTTGATACCACAGGGCAGTTACCACAGGGCTATTACCACAGGGTTATTACCACAGGGCTAGTACCACAGGGCTATTACCACAGGGATGTTACCACAGGGCTATTACCACAGGGATGTTACCACAGGGCTATTACCACAGGGCTATTACCACAGGGCTGTTACCACAGGGCTATTACCACAGGGTTGTTACCACAGGGCTATTACCACAGGGCTATTACCACAGGGCTGTTACCACAGGGCTATTACCACAGGGCTATTACCACAGGGCTATTACCACAGGGTTGTTACCACAGGGCTATTACCACAGGGCTATTACCACAGGGCTATTACCACAGGGCTATTACCACAGGGCTATTACCACAGGGCTGTTACCACAGGGCTATTACCACAGGGTTGTTACCACAGGGTTGTTACCACAGGGCTGTTACCACAGGGCTATTACCACAGGGCTATTACCACAGGGCTGTTAACACAGGGCTATTACCACAGGGCTGTTAACACAGGGCTATTACCACAGGGTTGTTACCACAGGGCTATTACCACAGGGCTGTTACCACAGGGCTATTACCACAGGGCTATTACCACAGGGTTGTTACCACAGGGCTATTACCACAGGGTTGTTACCACAGGGCTATTACCACAGGGCTGTTACCACAGGGCTGTTACCACAGGGCTATTACCACAGGGTTGTTACAACAGGGCTGTTACCACAGGGCTATTACCACAGGGCTGTTACCACAGGGCTATTACCACAGGGCTGTTACCACAGGGCTATTACCACAGGGCTATTACCACAGGGCTGTTACCACAGGGCTATTACCACAGGGCTATTACCACAGGGTTGTTACCACAGGTGACCTAACCTGGGATATGCTTAACACCCCGGCAGTCCTACATTCTAAGCTAGATGCCCTCAATCTCACACAAATCATCAAGGAACCCACCAGGTACAACCCTAAATCTGTAAACAAGGGCACCCTCATAGATGTCATCCTGACCAACTGGCCCTCCAAATACACCTCCGCTGTCTTCAACCAGGATCTCAGCGATCACTGCCTCATTGCCTGTATCCGCTACGGAGCCGCAGTCAAACGACCACCCCTCATCACTGTCAAACGCTCCCTTAAACACTTCTGTGAGCAGGCCTTTCTAATCGACCTGGCCCGGGTATCCTGGAAGTACATTGACCTCATCCCGTCAGTTGAGGATGCCTGGTCATTCTTTAAAAGTAACTTCCTCACCATTTTAGATAAGCATGCTCTGTTCAAAAAATGCAGAACTAAGAACAGATATAGCCCTTGGTTCACTCCAGACCTGACTGCCCCCGACCAGCACAAAAACATCCTGTGGCGGACTGCAATAGCATCGAATAGTCCCCGGCCCATGTCCAACCATGGGCTGAATAATATCACTTTTAAGAACAAGTACCCCTTGCTCTCATCAGCTTTGCTTTTGCCCCCCTCCATGGTGCCACGGTATTTACCAAAATCGACCTCCGGAATGCCAAGGACCTGAGCCCTGCAGCACGTTCGCCAAGTTCTTCAACGGCTGTTGGAGAATAAGCTTTTTGTTAAAGCTGAAAAATGTGAGTTCCATGCTGCCACAGTGTCTTTCCTGGGTTATATTATTGCACAGGAACAGTTACGTATGGACCCCGCCGAGGTCATGGCAGTCAGAGTGTGGCCTGCGCCCTCCAACCTGAAGCAGCTACATAATTTCCTGCTATTTTTACAGACGCTCCATCCGCAACTACAGCCGTCTGGCAGCACCTCTCCCAACTCTCACCTCCACCTCCACTCTGTTCCACTGGACTCCTGAGGCAGAGGCAGCTTTCCTGGAACTCAAGCGTTGCTTCACGTTCGCTTCGGTCCTTACTCAGCCCGACCCAGAACTCCAGTTCATCGTGGTTGTGGACGCCTCTGTCACCAAGGTAGGTGCTGTTCTGTCTCAACATTCCCCCTCTGGTCAGAAGATCCAACCATGTGCATTCTTTTCCCGTAAGCTCTCACCTGCAGAGAGGAATTTTGACATCAGAAACCAGGAACTCCTGGCAGTTAAACTGGCTCTGGAGAAATGGCGTCCCTGGCTGGAGGGCTTTGTAACCCCCTTCATCATGTGGACTGACCATAAAAACCTGTCCTACATACAGACCACCAAATGTCTTGAACTCCCAGCAAGCCAGGTGGGCCTTGTTCTTCGAAAAGTTTCAATTTCACACTCACTTATCGCCCGGTTCGAAGAATACCAAGCCCGATGCCCTCTCTTGCCAGTTCACCACCATCAACACGGGTACCGAGACAGAAACCATTGTGCCATCCACCTGCATCACTGCCGCCGTCACCTGGGAGATCGAGTCTCGTATCTGCCAGGCTCAGCAGAACCAGCCTGACTCGGGTAATGGTCCTAGTAATGCTCTGTTTGTTTCATAATGTGGTCGCTCTGATGTTCTTCAGTGTGGTCATTCTACCCACCTCACCTGTCACCCTGGTATGAACCAGACCCTCACCTTCCTGCATCAGCACTTTTGGTGGCCCACCATGGAGAGAGATGTCCGGGAGTTTGTCTCTGCCTGTTCGGTTTGTGCTCAGAACAAAACCTCCTCTAAATCCACTTCCGATCTGCTCCGCCCTCTTCCTGTACCCAGTCGCCCCTGGTCACACATAGGTCATCACTGGCCGTCCCCCATCTAACGGTAACTCTGTCATCCTCACCATTATTGACAGGTTTTCCAAAATGGCTCACTTCATTCCCCTCTCCAAGCTCCCGTCCTCCAGGGAGACTGTGGACCTGTTAGTATATATCATGTGTATCGTCTGCATGGCATCCCCACTGACATCGTTTCTGACAGAGGACCCCAGTTTACCTCCCAGGTGGTTAGATCCTTCTGTTCAGCTCTTGGTATTAATGTCAGTCTTTCTTCTGGATATCACCCCTAGACCAACGGCCAGACCGAACGGACAAACCAAGAGATGGAGACTGCCCTACACTGCGTGACTTCTGCTCATCCTTCCTCCTGGAGCACTCAGCTACCCTTGCTAGAAAATGCCCACACCAGGTATGTCACCCTTCGAGTGTGCTCTGGGTTACCAACCCCCCTTGTTCCCTGCCCAGGAGGTTGAGGTTCCTTCTGTCCAGGACCATCTGCGCCATTGTCACCGTACCTGGAGGAAGGCCCGGGCTGTCCTTCTTTGTGCCTCCGACAGGACCCAGTCCTAAGCCAACAGTCGCCGGGCCTCAGCTCCAGTCTACACCCCAGGTCAAAAGGTATGGCTCTCATCAAAGGACCTGCCCTTGAAGGTGGCATTGAAGAAACTTTCCCCCCAATTCATTGGTCCCTTTGAAATTGACTGTGTCATTAACCCCTCTGCGGTGCGCCTGAAACTCCCAGCCTCTCTTAGGATCCATCCTACTTTCCATGTATCCCTGATGTATCCCTGATTAATCCTGTCTGTTCCAGTCCCCTGTCTCCCCTTGCAGCAGCTCCTCCACCCCCTCGGCTCATCAATGACTATCCTACCTATACCGTCCGGCGACTTCTGTACGTACGCCTTTGGGGTCATGGCTGGCAGTACCTGGTGGACTGGGAGGGATACGGGCCTGCCGAGCTCTGCTGCGTGCCCCGCCGTCACTTTCTGGACTCCTCTCTCATATGGTATTTCTATACCTCACACCCAGATAAGCCTGATCGGGCCCCAGGTGGCGCCCATAGAGGGGGGGGGGGGTCACATCTGCTCCTGCAACACCCTCTACTGCTCATCCTGTGTCTCCTTGACCTTCTCTCACCCTATCGCTCTGTGTGTGTGTGTGTGTGTGTGTGTGTGTGTGTGTGTGTGTGTGTGTGTGTGTGTGTGTGTGTGTGTGTGTGTGTGTGTGTGTGTGTGTGTGTGTGTGTGTGTGTGTGTGTGTGGGCAGAGACAGGTGTACTGGAGTCAGAGCAGATCCCCACCAGCTGCATCCTGTTCCATAATCAAGACCTCTACAAATACTCAGCCCTGCCACTTCCATGCTGCCAGATCATAATCTCTGTTCAGTCCGTTTGTTTCTAGCTGTTTGTTACTATTCAAATCCTGTTATCCTGTTGTGCCTGTTTTCCTTGCCTGAAAATGTTTTCCTCTCTGCTACAGTTCTGCCCGCTCTGACTCTGGTCCCTGTCTTCAGTCCCTTGTCTCGTCATCCTGCTAAACTGTCCTGGATTCCGCACTCTACTACTCCCTTAGATTCCCCTCCAGATTACCCTGTCTCCACCCCTCTCGCTCAAGCCTCAGCCTCCTCAGGTTTCCATCAACCTGCCTGAGCTTCCCATGACATTATTGGTTACTTCATCCCAGTCTCCTCGTCTGAGTCTGCTCTTGGGTTCCCCTGTTCCACTCTGCGTAATGCTTTCACCTAATCAAAGAATTAGCTCAGCAGGAGAAGCTCTCCCTTGAGGAAGATACCCCCACCCCGAGCAGGTCAGACCAGGCCTCTTCATTACATAACCCCACAGACGAGCAACCCCAAGAGGAAAGTCAACCTCCCAGCACAGAGTACTACCCCCTCAATGAAATTAGGGATACATTTACCCAGCTTTAGGTATGGCATGTGGAGCTGGAACAGCAGATGATTACACTCCAGTCAGCACAGACCCACACAACAGTCCAGAACAACAACACCCCCTTAAACAGACCTGGATTGCTGGAGGGGGAAAGAGCGGGACATACAAATGAAAACCCCCTAGGGGATCTCACCCCCTCTGAGCACCCCCCCCCCCCTCGTCAGCCACCCTGATAGCCCCCCTGACAACCCCCACACACCCACTGAGGACATACACAAGACACAGACTTCCCAAACAGTGTGTCTAAACTCTGGTGTCCAAACTCCCAGCGCGCCCTAGACCTTCTGTCTGAGGACCAACTAGGGTCACCCAGCCACATAATAATACATACAGGCACAAACGACCTGAGAACACAGCAGGAAAGGGTGAGATAGAAAAAGCTTCTTCTACTTTCCCCAGTACACAAGTGGTTATATCCACCCTGCTACCACGAAAATACTTCCATCCTGCTACCATACAGAAGGGTAAACGCAAGTATTTCCCGTGACTGTGCCTCAAAACCAAATGATTACCTGGCTCACAACTCCACCCTGGGCTTGAACAGCCTTTATGACCCGATCCACCTATATAAGGCTGCGGTGCCCACCTTCGCCCAGTACTTAAAGGACATCGCTCTCAAATGCAGCCCCAACACTTCACACAGGAGCAATAGAACAGCGGGACCTGCGGGTCAAAACTCCTGCAGCTCTGATGTACGCTGTGTATGTACATAGTCAATGGTAGGCTTTGAGGGGACTCCTATGGTAAGTACACCTATAGCTCATCTCTTGGCAGCAGTACTGTTGACTACCTAATCACTTACAGTGCCTTGCGAAAGTATTCGTCCCCCTTGAACTTTGCGACCTTTTGCCACATTTCAGGCTTCAAACATAAAGATATAAAACTGTATTTTTTTGTGAAGAATCAACAACAAGTGGGACACAATCATGAAGTGGAACGACATTTATTGGATATTTCTAACTTTTTTAACAAATCAAAAACTGAAAAATTGGGCGTGCAAAATTATTCAGCCCCTTTACTTTCAGTGCAGCAAACTCTCTCCAGAAGTTCAGTGAGGATCTCTGAATGATCCAATGTTGACCTAAATGACTAATGATGATAAATACAATCCACCTGTGTGTAATCAAGTCTCCGTATAAATGCACCTGCACTGTGATAGTCTCAGAGGTCCGTTAAAAGCGCAGAGAGCATCATAAAGAACAAGGAACACACCAGGCAGGTCCGAGATACTGTTGTGAAGAAGTTTAAAGCCGGATTTGGATACAAAAAGATTTCCCAAGCTTTAAACATCCCAAGGAGCACTGTGCAAGCGATAATATTGAAATGGAAGGAGTATCAGACCACTGCAAGTCTACCAAGACCTGGCCGTCCCTCTAAACTTTCAGATCATACAAGGAGAAGACTGATCAGAGATGCAGCCAAGAGGCCCATGATCACTCTGGATGAACTGCAGAGATCTACAGCTGAGGTGGGAGACTCTGTCCATAGGACAACAATCAGTCGTATATTGCACAAATCTGGCCTTTATGGAAGAGTGGCAAGAAGAAAGCCATTTCTTAAAGATATCCATAAAAAGTGTTGTTTAAAGTTTGCCACAAGCCACCTGGGAGACACACCAAACATGTGGAAGAAGGTGCTCTGGTCAGATGAAACCAAAATTGAACTTTTTGGCAACAATGCAAAACGTTATGTTTGGCGTAAAAGCAACACAGCTCATCACCCTGAACACACCATCCCCACTGTCAAACATGGTTGTGGCAGCTTCATGGTTTGGGCCTGCTTTTCTTCAGCAGGGACAGGGAAGATGGTTAAAATTGATGGGAAGATGGATGGAGTTGCCAGTTTGTCTTATTTGTCAAGTCAACCAGCGTGGTTTTTTTCCGTTCTCCTGCTTTTTCCTTCTCTCTGTTTTTGCTAGGCCTCACAGTTTTGACCCTTGCCTGTCTGGACTCTGTACCCGCCTGCCTGTCCGTCCGTCCGTCTGCCAGCCAGCCAGCCAGCCAGCCAGCCAGCCAGCCACTCTGTCCCTCCTGGACTCTGACCTGGTTTTGATCTTTTGCCTGTCCATGACCATTCTCTTGCCTACCCTTTGGATTCTAATAAATATCAGAGACTCGAACCATCTGTCTCCCGTGTCTGGGTCTCGCCTTCTGCCCTTATACCCCTATCAGATCACACTACTTGAATAGCTCTATGCTCAATCATGAGGCATCAAAGCTAAAGGAACTGAAAAACATTAAGAAATGCTAGAGGGAAGGAAAATAGTGTGAAAATCTAACAAAAAACAACAAATCCCTTCAAGACAATTTCCTGGACAAAAGGTTTCACTGTAATAGTGAAGGTGTGAACTTGGCAGTAAAAAGCTTTACAGTATATTTGACCTCTCAGCTTCCCCATCAAATCTAAAAAATGTCAAGCAGACAACTTAAAAAATGAACAACAAAGACAAATGGTTTGGTGAAGAATGCAAAAACTTAAAAGAAATTGAGAAACCTATCCAACCAAAAACATAGAGACCCAGAAACGCCTTCTTATGGATAAACCACTTCTACAATCTTTTTGGCTCTATAACAAAGAACAAACAGCAATAACATATACATGATCAAATATACATTTTAGAATCAACTATTAATGACTACCAATCCTCTGCATTATCATTAACAGCAGACTCGTGAATTTCATCAGCGAAAACAATGTACTGAGCAAATGTCAAATTGGCATTTTACCAAATTAACATAAAACAAACCACATACTCACCCTGCACGCCCTAAATAACAAACAAACAAACAAACAAACCAGAAGAAAGGTAAAGACTTCTCATGCTTTGTTGATTTCAAAAAAAGCTTCTGACTCAACTTGGCATGAGAGTCTGCTGTACAAATTGTTGGAAAATGGTTTTGGAGAAAAACATACCGCATTATAAAATCCATGTACACAAACAACAAGTGTGCGGTCAAAATTGGAAAAAACACAGACATTTCTTTCCACATGGCTGGGGGGTGAGACAGGGATGCAACTTAAGCCCTACCCTGTTCAACAAACAGTATCAGTCAAAAGTTTGGACACACCTACTCAAGCAAGGGTTTTTATTTATTTTTTCTATTTTCTATATTGTAGAATAACAGTGAAGACATCAAAACTATGAAATACTACAAATGTAAGTATTAACCAAAAAAGTGTTAAACAAATCAAATAGACAATTACACAGCCTGGAGGTGTTTTGGGTCATTGTTCTGTTGAAAGACAAATTATATTCCCACTAAGTGCAAACCAGATGGGATGACGTATTGCTGCAGAATACTGTGGTAACCATGCAGGTTAAGTGTGCCTTGAATTTGAAATAAATCACAGACAGTGTCACCAGCAAAGCACCATCACACCTCCTCCTCCATGCTTCACAGTGGGAACCACACATGTGGAAATCAGCCGTTCACCTATTATTCGTCTCACAAAGAGGTTGGAACCCAAAAAATATAACATTTGGACTTATCAGACCAAAGGACAGATTTCCACAGGTCTAATGTCCATTGCTCGTGTTTCTTGGCCTAAGCAAGTCTCTTCTTATTATTATCCGTTAGTAGGGATTTCTTTGCAGCAATTCTACCATGAAGGCCTGATTCACACAGTCTCCTCTGAACAGTTGATGTTGAGATGTGTTTGTTACTTGAACACTGTGAGGCATGTATTAAGTGATGATCTGGTGCTTCTGTCTCCAATCAAGGAGGGCCTACAGCAGCATTTAGATCTTCTGCACAGATTGTGTCAGACCTGGACAGTAAATCTCAGTAAGATAACAATAATGCTGTTCCAAAAAATGCCCAGTTGCCAGGACAACAAATACAAATGACATCTAGACACCGTTGCCCTGGAGCACACAAAAAACGATACATACAGTTGAAGTGGGAAGTTTACATACACTTAGGTTGGAGTCATTAAAACTAGTTTTTCAACCCCTCCACTTATTTCTTGTTAACAAACTATAGTTTTGGCTAGTCGGTTAGGACATCTACTTTGCGCATGACACAAGTAATTTTTCCAACAATTGTTTACAGACAAGATTATTTCACTTATAATTCACTGTATCACAATTCCAGTGGGTCAGAGGTTTATATACACTAAGTTGACTGTGCCTTTAAACAGCTTGGAAAAATCCAGAAAAATATTGCATGGCTTTAGAAGCTTCTGATAGGCTAATTGACATCATTTGAGTCAATTTGAGGTGTTCCTGTGGATGTATTTCAAGGCCTACCTTCAAACTCAGTGCCTCTTTGCTCAACATCATGTGAAAATCAAAATAAATCCTCAGACAAAAATTGTAGACCTCCACAAGTCTGGTTCATCCTTGGGAGCAATTGTTAAACGCTTGGAGGTATCACGTTCATCTGTACAAACAATAGTACGCAAGTATAAACACCATGGGACAACGCAGCCATCATACTGCTCAGGAAGGAGACGCGTTCTGTCTCCTAGAGATAAACGTACTTTGGTGCGAAAAGTGCAAATCAATCCCAGAACAACGGCAAAAGACCTTGTGACGAAGCTGGAGGAAACAGGTACAAAAGTATCTATAATCCACAGTAAGACGAATCCTATATCGACATAACCTGAAAGGCCGCTAACCTCTCTGATCTACCCATCCCGCATGCGGGAGCGTAACGTAGCCTCAAACTAATTAGCATAACGCAGCGGACATAAATCTTCCTAGAAAATGTTCCTATTCATGAAAATCACAAATTAAATATATTGAGACACAGTTTAGCCTTTTGTTAATCACACTGTCATCTCAGATTTTTTAAATATGCTTTACAGCCAACGCTAGGCTCTGCTAGCATCAGGCAACATTTTCACAAAAATAAGAAAAGCAATCAAATTAAAACATTAAATTAACAAATTAAATAATTTACCTTTGAAGAACTTTGGATGTTTTCACTCAGGAGACTCCCAGTTAGATAGCAAATGTTCCTTTTTTCCAAAAAGATTATTTTTGTAGGCGAAATAGCTCCGTTTGTTCTTCAAAGAAAAGAGAAATCGACCGGAAAATGCAGTCGCTACAATGCCAAACTTTTTTCCAAATTAGCTCCATAATATCGACAGAAACATGGCAAACGTTGTTTAGAATCAATCCTCAAGGTGTTTTTCACATATCTATTCAATAAAATATCCACCGGGACAATTGTTTTCTCTTTACGCAGAGATTTTCTGCGGTGGCCATCATGTGACCACTTGCTAAATGTGGTCCCTTACGGCTATTCTTCAATATAAACATAAATGCGTAAAAAGACGCTGTAGACACATTGGGGAATACGTAGCAAACGTAAGCTCATTCGTAGCTCATTCACAGCCATATAAGGAGTCATTGGCATGAGGCGTCACTTCCTGATTGGATTTTTATCTGGGTTACGCCTGTAACATCAGTTCTGTTGCACTCACAGACAATATCTTTGCGGTTTTGGAAACGTCAGAGTGTTTTCTATCCAAAGCTGTCAATTATATGCATAGTCGAGCATCTTGTCGTGACAAAATATCTCGTTTAAAACGGGAACGTTTTTTATCCAAAAATGAAAATACTGCCCCCTAGTACCAACAAGGAAGAAGCCACTGCTCCAAAACCGCAATAAAAAAAGACAGACTACGGTTTGAAACTGCACATGGGGACAGGATCGTACTTTTTGATTAAATGTCGTCTGGTCTGATGAAACAAAAATGGAACTGTTTGGCCATAATGACCATCGTTATGTTTGGAGGAAAAAGGGGGAGGCTTGCAAGCCGAAGAACACCATCCCAACCGCGAAGCACGGGGTGGCAGCGTCATGTTGTGGGGGTGCTTTGCTGCAGGAGGGACTGGTGCACTTCACAAAATAGATGGCATCATGAGGATGGAAAATTATGTGGATATATTGACGCAACATCAAGACAAAACATCAGTCAGGAAATTAAAAGCTTGGTCGCAAATGGGTCTTCCAAATGGACAATGACCCCAAGCATACTTCCAAAGTTTTGGCAAAATACCTTAAGGACAACAAAGTCAAGGTATTGGAGTGGCCATCACAAAGCCCTGACCTCAATCCTATAGAACATTTGTGGGCAGAACTGAAAGAGCGTGTGTGAGCAAGGAGGCCTTCAAACCTGACTCAGATACACCAGCTCTGTCAGGAGGAATGGGCCAAAATTCACCCAATTTAAGCTTCTGGGTGGCTACCCAAAACGATTGACCCAAGTTAAATAATTTAAAGGCAATGCTACCAAATACTAATTGAGTGTATGTAAACTTCTGACCCACTGGGAATGTGATGAAATAAATAAAAGCTGAAATAAATCAATTTCTCTACTATTATTCTGACATTTCACATTCTTAAAATAAAGTGGTGATCCTAACTGACCTAAAACAGGGAATTTTTACTCGGATTATAAGTCAGGAATTGTGAAAAACTGAGATTAAATGTATTTGGCTAATGTGTATGTAGACTTCGGACTTCAACTGTACCTCGGCATTCTATGCAATCAAAAGGAACATAAAATTCCACATATCAATGAGGATCTGGCTAAAAATACTGGAATCAGTTATAGAACCCATTGCCCTTCATGGTTGTGAGGTCTGGGGTCCACTCACCAACCAAGAATTCACAAAATGGGTCCAACATCAAATTAAGAATCTGCATGCAGAGAAAAATAAACGCATAATCAGAGCAGAATTAGGCCAACACCTGCTAATAGTCAAAATCCAGAAAAGAGCCGTTAAATTCTATAACCACCTAAAAGGAAGCGATTCCCAAACCTTCCATAACAAAGCCATCACCTACAGAGAGATGAACCTGGAGAAGAGTCCACTAAGCAAGCTGGTCCTGGGGCTCTGTTCACTAACACAAACACACCCCACAGAGCCCCAGGACAGCAACACAATTAGACCCAACCAAATCATGAGAAAACAAAAAGATAATTACTTGTTACATTGGAAAGAATTAACACAAAAAACAGAGCAAACTAGAATGCTAATTGGCCCTAAACAGAGAGTACACAGCGGCAGAATACCTGACCACTGTGACTGGCCCTAAACAGAGAGTACACAGCGGCAGAATACAGTACACAGAGAGTACACAGTGGCAGAATACCTGACCACTGTGACTGACCCTAAACAGAGAGTACACAGTGGCAGAATACCTGTCCACTGTGACTGACCCTAAACAGAGAGTACACAGTGGCAGAATACCTGACCACTGTGACTGACCCTAAACAGAGAGTACACGGCGGCAGAATACCTGACCACTGTGACTGACCCTAAACAGAGAGTACACGGCGGCAGAATACCTGACCACTGTGACTGGCCCTACACAGAGAGTACACAGTGGCAGAATACCTGACCACTGTGACTGACCCTAAACAGAGAATACACAGTGGCAGAATACCTGACCACTGTGACTGACCCTACACAGAGAGTACACAGTGGCAGAATACCTGACCACTGTGACTGACCCTAAACAGAGAAAACACAGTGGCAGAATACCTGACCACTGTGACTGACCCTAAACAGAGAAAACACAGTGGCAGAATACCTGACCACTGTGACTGACCCTAAACAGAGAGTACACAGTGGCAGAATACCTGACCACTGTGACTGACCCTAAACAGAGAGTACACGGCGGCAGAATACCTGACCACTGTGACCACTGTGACCCAAAATTAAGGAAAGCTTTGACTATGTACAGACTCAGTGAGCATAGCCACCAGAAAAGGGCAACCAGTGGAAGAACAAACACCAATGTAAATACAACCAATATTTATGTTTCTTAAATTTTCCCTTTGTACATCATTTCAACATTGTATATGGACAAAATATGACATATGAAATGTCTCTATTCTTTTGGAACTTTTGTGAGTGTTTACTGCTAATTTATTATATATTTCATTTGCATTGGCAATGTAAACATGTTTAAAGCCCCTGAAATTGAATTGAACTAGAGAATGGGATAGAAAGAGAGAGGGAGAGAGGGGGAGAGAGAGAGAGAGAGAGAGAGAGAGGGGGGAGAGGGAGGGAGGGAGGGAGGGAGGGAGGGAGGGAGGGAGGGAGGGAGGGAGGGAGGGAGGGAGGGAGGGAGGGAGGGAGGGAGTAGAGAGAGAGAGAGAGAGAGAGAGGGGGTGGGGGGGGGAGAGAGGGAGAGGGAGGGAGGGAGGGAGAGAGAGAGAGAGAGAGAGAGAGAGAGAGAGAATGTTTATTTCACTTTTGTTTATTATCTACTTCACTTGCTTTTTGGCAATGTTAGCATGTTTCCCATGCCAATAAAGCCCTTAAATTGAACTGCGAGAGAGAGAGAGAGAGAGTAGAGAGAGAGAGAGAGTAGAGAGAGAGAGAGAGAGAGAGAGAGAGAGGTCAGTTCAGTCCAGACCCAGTCTCGATAGACCAGAATAGGACATGTAGAGAGACTGATAACAGTTTTCCAAAAACAACACACATGCAGACAATTTCAGCCTGTAATTTCAAAAACCCTCAGCCCTGCCAAGAAAGGACAAATGAACTCAGCGCAGTTCTTCATTCTACCACAACAATTTAAAGATGACCTAGAGTTCTCGGTGGGAACAGCACAATGGCTGACAATGAATTCAGTGAGAACTCAACAAAACTGCCATCAATTACCAGTTTTCTCAGAGAGGGTGCTGTGTGTTTGTGTTGTCCTCACATATATAACGGCTTGAAATGATTGTGAATGCCTGCACAAATCCAAAGTCATTGTTGTAAGAAGGTCGTTTAGGTGGCCTTGTAACGAGAACAAGGAAAGAGAAAAAGACTTGCTCATGGTCAACGATGGAACACATAGAACATAGGTGTTGACTCACATACCTGATCTCCTGTTGACTAACATACCTGATCTCCTGTTGTTGACTAACATACCTGATCTCCTGTTGTTGACTAACATACCTGATCTCCTGTTGTTGACTCACATACCTGATCTCCTGTTGTTGACTAACATACCTGATCTCCTGTTGTTGACTAACATACCTGATCTCCTGTTGACTAACATACCTGATCTCCTGTTGTTGACTAACATACCTGATCTCCTGTTGACTAACATACCTGATCTCCTGTTGTTGACTCACATACCTGATCTCCTGTCGACTAACATACCTGATCTCCTGTTGTTGACTCACATACCTGATCTCCTGTTGTTGACTCACATACCTGATCTCCTGTTGTTGACTCACATACCTGATCTCCTGTCGACTAACATACCTGCTCTCCAGTTGTTGACTCACATACCTGATCTCCTGTTGACTCACATACCTGATCTCCTGTTGTTGATTAACATACCTGATCTCAAGTTGTTGACTAACATACCTGATCTCCTGTTGTTGACTAACATACCTGATCTCCTGTCGAATAACATACCTGATCTCCTGTTGTTGACTCACATACCTGATCTCCTGTTGTTGACTCACATACCTGATCTCCTGTCGACTAACATACCTGATCTCCTGTTGTTGACTAACATACCTGATCTCCTGTCGACTAACATACCTGATCTCCTGTTGTTGACTCACATACCTGATCTCCTGTCGACTAACATACCTGATCTCCTGTTGTTGACTAACATACCTGATCTCCTGTTGTTGACTCACATACCTGATCTCCTGTTGTTGACTCACATACCTGATCTCCTGTCGACTCACATACCTGATCTCCTGTCGACTAACATACCTGATCTCCTGTTGTCAACTAACATACCTGATCACCTGTTGTTGACTAACATACCTGATCTCCTGTTGTTGACTCACATACCCGATCTCCTGTTGTTGACTAACATACCTGATCTCCTGTCGACTAACATACCTGATCTCCTGTTGTCAACTAACATACCTGATCACCTGTTGTTGACTAACATACCTGATCTTCTGTTGTTGACTAACATACCTGATCTCCTGTTGTTGACTCACATACCTGATCTCCTGTCGACTAACATACCTGATCTCCTGTCGACTAACATACCTGATCTCCTGTTGTTGACTCACATACCTGATCTCCTGTAGACTAACATACCTGATCTCCTGTTGTTGACTAACATACCTGATCTCCTGTTGTTGACTAACATACCTGATCTCCTGTCGACTAACATACCTGATCTCCTGTTGTTGACTAACATACCTGATCTCCTGTCGACTAACATACCTGATCTCCTGTCGACTAACATACGTGATCTCCTGTTGTTGACTCACATACCTGATCTCCTGTCGACTAACATACCTGATCTCCTGTCGACTAACATACCTGATCTCCTGTTGTTGACTCACATACCTGATCTCCTGTCGACTCACATACCTGATCTCCTGTCGACTAACATACCTGATCTCCTGTCGACTAACATACCTGATCTCCTGTTGTTGACTCACATACCTGATCTCCTGTCGACTAACATACCTGATCTCCTGTTGTTGACTCACATACCTGATCTCCTGTCGACTAACATACCTGATCTCCTGTCGACTAACATACCTGTTCTCCTGTTGTTGACTAACATACCTGATCTCCTGTCGACTAACATACCTGATCTCCTGTCGACTAACATACCTGATCTCCTGTTGTTGACTAACATACCTGATCTCCTGTTGTTGACTAACATACCTGATCTCCTGTCGACTAACATACCTCATCTCCTGTTGTTGACTAACTACCTGATCTCCTGTTGTTGACTAACATACCTGATCTCCTGTTGTTGACTCACATACCTGATCTCCTGTCGACTAACATATCTGATCTCCTGTCGGCTAACATACCGATCTCCTGTTGTTGACTCACATACCTGATCTCCTGTTGTTGACTCAAATACCTGATCTCCTGTCGACTAACATACCTGATCTCCTGTTGTTGACTCACATACCTGATCTCCTGTCGACTCACATACCTGATCTCCTGTCGACTAACATACTTGATCTCCTGTTGTTGACTAACATACCTGATCTCCTGTCGACTAACATACCTGATCTCCTGTTGTTGACTCACATACCTGATCTCCTGTCGACTCACATACCTGATCTCCTGTCGACTAACATACTTGATCTCCTGTTGTTGACTAACATACCTGATCTCCTGTCGACTAACATACCTGATCTCCTGTCGACTAACATACCTGATCTCCTGTTGTTGACTAACATACCTGATCTCCTGTTGTTGACTAACATACCTGATCTCCTGTTGTTGACTAACATACCTGATCTCCTGTCGACTAACATACCTGATCTCCTGTTGTTGACTCACATACCTGATCTCCTGTCGACTAACATACCTGATCTCCTGTTGTTGACTAACATACCTGATCTCCTGTTGTTGACTCACATACCTGATCTCCTGTTGTTGACTCACATACCTGATCTCCTGTCGACTCACATACCTGATCTCCTGTCGACTAACATACCTGATCTCCTGTTGTCAACTAACATACCTGATCCCCTGTTGTTGACTAACATACCTGATCTCCTGTTGTTGACTCACAAACCCGATCTCCTGTTGTTGACTAACATACCTGATCTCCTGTCGACTAACATACCTGATCTCCTGTTGTCAACTAACATACCTGATCACCTGTTGTTGACTAACATACCTGATCTTCTGTTGTTGACTAACATACCTGATCTCCTGTTGTTGACTCACATACCTGATCTCCTGTCGACTAACATACCTGATCTCCTGTCGACTAACATACCTGATCTCCTGTTGTTGACTCACATACCTGATCTCCTGTAGACTAACATACCTGATCTCCTGTTGTTGACTAACATACCTGATCTCCTGTTGTTGACTAACATACCTGATCTCCTGTCGACTAACATACCTGATCTCCTGTTGTTGACTAACATACCTGATCTCCTGTCGACTAACATACCTGATCTCCTGTCGACTAACATACGTGATCTCCTGTTGTTGACTCACATACCTGATCTCCTGTCGACTAACATACCTGATCTCCTGTCGACTAACATACCTGATCTCCTGTTGTTGACTCACATACCTGATCTCCTGTCGACTCACATACCTGATCTCCTGTCGACTAACATACCTGATCTCCTGTCGACTAACATACCTGATCTCCTGTTGTTGACTCACATACCTGATCTCCTGTCGACTAACATACCTGATCTCCTGTTGTTGACTCACATACCTGATCTCCTGTCGACTAACATACCTGATCTCCTGTCGACTAACATACCTGTTCTCCTGTTGTTGACTAACATACCTGATCTCCTGTCGACTAACATACCTGATCTCCTGTCGACTAACATACCTGATCTCCTGTTGTTGACTAACATACCTGATCTCCTGTTGTTGACTAACATACCTGATCTCCTGTCGACTAACATACCTCATCTCCTGTTGTTGACTAACTACCTGATCTCCTGTTGTTGACTAACATACCTGATCTCCTGTTGTTGACTCACATACCTGATCTCCTGTCGACTAACATATCTGATCTCCTGTCGGCTAACATACCTGATCTCCTGTTGTTGACTCACATACCTGATCTCCTGTTGTTGACTCACATACCTGATCTCCTGTCGACTCACATACCTGATCTCCTGTCGACTAACATACTTGATCTCCTGTTGTTGACTAACATACCTGATCTCCTGTCGACTAACATACCTGATCTCCTGTCGACTAACATACCTGATCTCCTGTTGTTGACTAACATACCTGATCTCCTGTTGTTGACTAACATACCTGATCTCCTGTCGACTAACATACCTCATCTCCTGTCGACTAACATACCTGATCTCCTGTTGTTGACTAACATACCTGATCTCCTGTCGACTAACATACCTGATCTCCTGTCGACTAACATACCTGATCTCCTGTTGTTGACTAACATACCGGATCTCCTGTTGTTGACTCACATACCTGATCTCCTGTCGACTAACATACCTGATCTCCTGTCGACTAACATACCTGTTCTCCTGTTGTTGACTAACATACCTGATCTCCTGTCGACTAACATACCTGATCTCCTGTTGTTGACTAACATACCTGATCTCCTGTTGTTGACTAACATACCTGATCTCCTGTCGACTAACATACCTCATCTCCTGTTGTTGACTAACTACCTGATCTCCTGTTGTTGACTAACATACCTGATCTCCTGTTGTTGACTCACATACCTGATCTCCTGTCGACTAACATATCTGATCTCCTGTCGGCTAACATACCCGATCTCCTGTTGTTGACTCACATACCTGATCTCCTGTTGTTGACTCACATACCTGATCTCCTGTCGACTCACATACCTGATCTCCTGTCGACTAACATACTTGATCTCCTGTTGTTGACTAACATACCTGATCTCCTGTCGACTAACATACCTGATCTCCTGTCGACTAACATACCTGATCTCCTGTTGTTGACTAACATACCTGATCTCCTGTTGTTGACTAACATACCTGATCTCCTGTCGACTAACATACCTCATCTCCTGTCGACTAACATACCTGATCTCCTGTTGTTGACTAACATACCTGATCTCCTGTCGACTAACATACCTGATCTCCTGTCGACTAACATACCTGATCTCCTGTTGTTGACTAACATACCGGATCTCCTGTTGTTGACTCACATACCTGATCTCCTGTCGACTAACATACCTGATCTCCTGTCGACTAACATACCTGTTCTCCTGTTGTTGACTAACATACCTGATCTCCTGTCGACTAACATACCTGATCTCCTGTTGTTGACTAACATACCTGATCTCCTGTTGTTGACTAACATACCTGATCTCCTGTCGACTAACATACCTCATCTCCTGTTGTTGACTAACATACCTGATCTCCTGTTGTTGACTCACATACCTGATCTCCTGTCGACTAACATACCTGATCTCCTGTCGGCTAACATACCTGATCTCCTGTTGTTGACTCACATACCTGATCTCCTGTTGTTGACTCAAATACCTGATCTCTTGTCGACTAACATACCTGATCTCCTGTTGTTGACTCACATACCTGATCTCCTGTCGACTCACATACCTGATCTGCTGTCGACTAACATACCTGATCTCCTGTTGTTGACTAACATACCTGATCTCCTGTCGACTAACATACCTGATCTCCTGTCGACTAACATACCTGATCTCCTGTTGTTGACTAACATACCTGATCTCCTGTTGTTGACTAACATACCTGATCTCCTGTCGACTAACATACCTGATCTCCTGTTGTTGACTAACTACCTGATCTCCTGTTGTTGACTAACATACCTGATCTCCTGTTGTTGACTCACATACCTGATCTCCTGTCGACTAACATACCTGATCTCCTGTCGGCTAACATACCTGATCTCCTGTTGTTGACTCAAATACCTGATCTCCTGTCGACTAACATACCTGATCTCCTGTTGTTGACTCACATACCTGATCTCCTGTCGACTCACATACCTGATCTCCTGTCGACTAACATACCTGATCTCCTGTTGTTGACTCACATACCTGATCTCCTGTCGACTAACATACCTGATCTCCTGTCGACTAACATACCTGATCTCCTGTCGACTAACATA
>NC_034187.2:82094142-82116642 GCF_002021735.2 Oncorhynchus kisutch
GGGAGTAGAGAGAAGAGGGAGAGAAGAGGGAGAAGAGGAGGAAGCGAGAGCGTAGAGAGAAGATGGAGAATTGGGAGAAGAAGGAGTATAGAAAGAAGAGGGAGAGAATGGAAAAAAGGGAAAAGATGTAGAGTAGAGAGAAGAGGAAGAAGAGGGGGAGTCGAGAGAAGAGGGTGTAGGGAGAGTAGAGACAAGAGGAAGATAGGGGGAGTAGGGAGAAGATGGAGAGTAGGGAGAAGAGGGAGAGAGTAGGGAGAGAGTAGGGAGAAGAGGGAGAGAGTAGGTAGAAGAGGAAGAAGAGGGGGAATAGAGAGAAGAGGGAGAAGATGGAGAATAGGGAGAAGAGGGAGAGAGTAGGGAGAGAGTAGGGAGAAGAGGGAGAGAGTAGGTAGAAGAGGAAGAAGAGGGAGAAATGGGAGAGAAGAGGGAGAAGAGGAGGAAGAGGGGAAAGAGGGAGAGGAGGGGGAGTCGAGAGAAGAGGGAGGAGAAAGAGAGTAGAGAAAAGAGAAAAGAGAAAGACGGGGGAGAGTAGAGGAGGGAGAGAGAGAGAGAAGGGAGGAGGGAGAAAGAGAGAAGGGAGAGAGAGAGAGGGGAGGAGGAGAGAGAGAGAAGGGAGGAGTGAGGAGGGAGAAAAGGGAAAAGATGTAGAGTAGAGAGAAGAGGAAGAAGAGGGGGAGTCGAGAGAAGAGGGTGTAGGGAGAAGAGGGAGAGTAGAGACAAGAGGAAGATAGGGGGAGTAGGGAGAAGATGGAGAGTAGGGAGAAGAGGAAGAAGAGGGGGAATAGAGAGAAGAGGGAGAAGATGGAGAATAGGGAGAAGAGGGAGAGAGTAGGGAGAGAGTAGGGAGAAGAGGGAGAGAGTAGGTAGAAGAGGAAGAAGAGGGAGAAATGGGAGAGAAGAGGGAGAAGAGGAGGAAGAGGGGAAAGAGGGAGAGGAGGGGGAGTCGAGAGAAGAGGGAGGAGAAAGAGAGTAGAGAAAAGAGAAAAGAGAAAGACGGGGGAGAGTAGAGAGAAGAGGGAGTAGGGAGAGAAGAGGAAGAAGGGGGAGAGTAGGGAGAAGAGGGAGAGTAGGTAGAAGAGGGAGACAAGAGGGATAAATGGGAGAGAAGAGGGAGAAGAGGAGGAAGAGGGGAAGAAGGAGAGAAGAGGAGGAAGAGGGAGAGAAGAGGGAGAATAGGGAGAGAAGAGGAGGAAGAGGGAGAGAAGAGGGAGAATAGGAGGAAAAATGGGGGTATAGAGACGACAGAGAAGAAGGAGAGTAGAGAAGATGGAGAATTGGGAGAAGAGGGAGTGAAGAAAGAAGAGGGGGAAGAGAGAGGAGGGAGAAGAGGGGGAGTCAAGAGAAGAGTGAGGAGAAAGAGAGTGGAGAAAAGAGGAAGAAGGGGGAGAGTAGAGAGAAGGGGGAGAAGAGAGGGAGTAGAGAGAAGAGGATGAGTAGAGAGAAGAGGAGGAGTAGAGAGAAGAGGGAGAAGAGGAGGAGTAGAGAGAAGAGGGAGAAGAGGAGGAGTAGAGAGAAGAGGGTGAAGAGAAGGAGTAGAGAGAAGAGGGAGAAGAGGAGGAGTAGAGAGAAGAGGGAGAAGAGTGGGAGTAGAGAGAAGAGGAGTAGAGAGAAGAGGATGAGTAGGGAGAAGGCAGAGAAGAGGAGGAGTAGAGAGAAGAGGAGGAGTAGAGAGAAGAGGGAGAAGAGGAGGAGTAGAGAGAAGAGGGAGAAGAGGAGGAGTAGAGAGAAGAGGGGGAGTAGAGAGAAGAGAGAGAAGAGGAGGAGTAGAGAGAAGAGGGGAAGTAGAGAGAAGAGGGAGAAGAGGAGGAGTAGATAGAAGAGGGAGAAGAGAAGGAGTAGAGAGAAGAGGGAGAAGAGGGAGGAGTAGAGAGAAGAGGGGGAGTAGAGAGAAGAGGGGGAGTAGAGAGAAGAGGGAGAAGAGGGGGTGTAGAGAGAAGAGGGAGAAGAGGAGGAGTAGAGAGAAGAGGGGGAGTAGAGAGAAGAGGGAGAAGAGGAGGAGTAGATAGAAGAGGGAGAAGAGAAGGAGTAGAGAGAAGAAGGAGAAGAGGGAGGAGTAGAGAGAAGAGGGGGAGTAGAGAGAAGAGGGGAGGAGTAGAGAGAAGAGGGAGAAGAGGGGGAGTAGAGAGAAGAGGGAGAAGGGGAGGAGTAGAAAAAAGAGGGAGAAGAGGAGTAGAGAAGAGGGAGAAGGGGAGGAGTAGAAAAAAGAGGGAGAAGAGGAGGAGTAGAGAGAAGAGGAGGAGTAGGGAGAAGAGGGAGAAGAGGGGGAGTAGAGAGAAGAGGGAGAAGAGGGAGAAGAGGGGGAGTAGAGAGAAGAGGGAGAAGGGGGGAGTAGAGAGAAGAGGAGAAGAGGGAGAAGAGGGGGAGTAGAGAGAAGAGGGAGAAGAGGGAGAAGAGGGGGAGTAGAGAGAAGAGGGAGAAGGGGGGGGAGTAGAGAGAAGAGGGGAGAAGAGGAGGAGTAGATAGAAGAGGGAGAAGGAGTAGAGAGGAAGAGGAGGAGTAGAGAGAAGAGAGAGAACAGGAGGAGTAGAGAGAAGGGGGAGTAGAGAGAAGAGGGAGAAGAGGATGAGTAGAGAGAAGAGGGGAGTAGAGAGAAGAGGGAGAAGAGGGGAGTAGAGAGAAGAGGGGAGTAGAGAGAAGAGGGAGAAGAGGAGGAGTAGAGAGAAGAAGGGGAGGAGTAGAGAGAAGAGGGAGAAGAGGAAGATAGATAGAAGAGGATAAGAGAAGGAGTAAGAGAGAAGAGGGAGAAGAGGGAGGAGTAGAGAGAAGAGGGGGAGTCGGGAGAGAAGAGGGGGAGTAGAGAGAAGAGGGAGAAGGGGAGGAGTAGAAAAAAGAGGGAGAAGAGGAGGAGTAGAGAGAAGAGGAGGAGTAGGGAGAGGAGAGGGAGAAGAGGGGGGAGTAGAGAGAAGAGGAGAAGAGGGAGAAGAGGGGAGGAGAGAGAAGAGGGAGAAGGGGGGGAGGAGAGAGAAGAGGGGAGAGAGGAGGAGTAGATAGAAGAGGGAGAAGAGGGAGAAGAGGGGGTGTAGAGAGAGTTCTGTGAACCACACTGGGTTTCTCTAGTCATTCTTTCTGCGTGTGTGTGTGCCCGTGTGTCCGTGTGTGTGTGTGTCCGTGTGTGTGTCCGTGTGTGTGTGTGTCCGTCCGTGTGTGTTGTCCGTGTGTCGGTGTGTCCGTGTGTGGTGTGTGTGTGTGTGTGTGTGGTGTGTGTGTGTGTGTGTGTGTGTGTGTGTGTGTGTTGTGTGTGTGTGTGTGTGTGTGTGTGTTGTGTGTAAACACATGTGTGTGTGTGTGTGTGTGTGAGCAGAAGCCATATTGTAGAAACTGCCCAGCAACACTTTGGNAGAGAGAAGAGGGAGAAGGGGAGGAGTATAGAAAAGAGGGAGAAGAGGAGGATTAGAGAGAAGAGGAGAGTAGGGAGAGGAGGGAGAAGAGGGGAGTAGAGAGTAGAGAGAAGAGGGAGAAGAGGGAGACGAGGGAGTTAGATAGAAGAGGGAGAAGAGGGAGAAGAGGGGGTTGTTGTAGAGAGAGTTCTGTGAACCACACTGGTTTCTCTAGTCATCTTTCTGCGTGTGTGTGTGCCCGTGTGTCCGTTGTGTGTGGTGTCCGTGTGTGTGTCGTGTGTGTGTGTGTCCGTCCGTGTGTGTGTCCGTGTGTACGGTGTGTGTGTGTGTGTGTGTGTGTGTGTTGTGTGTGTGTGTGTGTGTGTGGTGTGTGTGTGTGTGGTGTGTGTGTGTGTGTGGTGTGGCTGTTGTGTGTGTGTGTGTGTGTGTGTGTGTGTGTGTGTGAGCAGAAGCCATATTGTAGAAACTGCCCAGCAACACTTTGGGATGAAAACCAATTGATAAGAGAACAGAGGTAAATACACTGAGTGCACAAAACATTAGGAACACCTGCTCTTTCCAGGACATAGACTGACCAGGTGAATCCAGGTGAAAGATATAATCCCTTAATGAATCACTAGTTAAATCCACTTCCAATAAGGGGAGGAGACATTTTAAAGAAGGATTTTTAAGCCTTGAGACATTAATTGTTCTGAGGGCAAAAAGTGGTATAACTCAATTTTAGTAAGGTGTTCCTAATGTTTTGTACACCCAGTGTATAATATTAATGTAATAACGGTTACAGCTTAACTTGTGTCTCCCCTCACCATCTTGCCCTAAATGAGAATAACACAAACACCCACACCCACACTGGTGATTTCCCCCTCCACCCAGGGATTAAGTGATTCCATATTTCATGCTTTATATAAAAATGTGTTTGTGTTCCAGCTGGTGTGTGTGATGGTTGGAGAGAAGGGAGGAGGGATAGAGAGAGAGAGAAGGGAGGAGGGAGAGAGGGAGGATGGAGGAGGGAGAGAGAGAGAAGGGAGGAGGGAGAAAGAGAGAAGGGAGAGAGAGAGGGGAGGAGGAGAGAGAGAGAAGGGAGGAGGGAGGAGGGAGAGAGCGAGAGAAGGGAGGAGGGAAAGAGAGAGAAGGGAGGAGGGAGAGAGCGAGAGAAGGGATAGAGAGAAGGGAGGCGGGAGAGAGAGAGAAGGGAGGGAGGGAGAGAGGGAGAAGGGAGGAAGGAGAGAGAGAGAAGGGAGGAGGGAGAGAGAGAGAAGGGAGGAGGGAGAGAGGGAGGAGGGAGAGAGGGAGAAGGGAGGAGGGAGAGAGGGAGAAGGGAGGAAGGAGAGAGGGAGAAGGGAGGAGGGAGAGAGAAAGAGAAGGGAGGAGGGAGAGAGGGAGAAGGGAGGAGGGAGAGAGAGAGAGGAGGGAGAGAGGGAGAAGGAGGGAGAGAGAGAGAGGAGGGAGAGAGGGGAGAGAGAGGAGGGAGAGAGGGAGAAGGGAGGAAGGAGAGAGAGAAAAGGGAGTTAAGTAGCTAGATGAGTCGTTTAGTTCAAATCAAATGTATTTATATAGCCCTTCGTACATCAGCTGATATCTCAAAGTGCTGTACAGGAAACCCAGCCTAAAACCCCAAACAGCAAGCAATGCAGGTGTAGAAGCACGGTGGCTAGGAAAAACTCCCTAGAAAGGCCAAAACCTAGGAAGAAACCTAGAGCGGAACCAGGCTATGTGGGGTGGCCAGTCCTCTTCTGGCTGTGCCGGGTGGAGATTATAACAGAACATGGCCAAGATGTTCAAATGTTCATAAATTACCAGCATGGTCCAATAATAATAAGGCAGAACAGTTGAAACTGAAGCAGCAGCACGGCCAGGTGGACTGGGGACAGCAAGGAGTCATCATGTCAGGTAGTCCTGAGGCATGGTCCTAGGGCTCAGGTCCTCCGAGAGAGAGAAAGAAAGAGAGAATGAGAGAATTAGAGAGAGCATACATAAATTCACACAGGACACCGGATAAGACAGGAGAAGTACTCCAGATATAACAAACTGACCCTAGCCCCCCGACACATAAACTACTGCAGCATAAATACTGGAGGCTGAGACAGGAGGGGTCAGGAGGGGTTTAGTTCTGACTCATACCCATTTAACTGGAGTCAAGTAGCTAGATGAGTCGTTAATTCCTACTCCACCCATTTAACTGGAATCAAGTAGCTAGATGAGTCGTTTAGTTATGAATCCACCCATTTAACTGGAGTCAAGTAGGTAGATGAGTCGTTTCGTTATGACTCCACCCATTTAACTGGAATCAAGTAGCTAGATGAGTCGTTGAGTTATGACTCCACCTATTTAACTGGAATCAAGTAGATAGATGAGTCGTTTAGTTATGACTCCACCCATTTAACTGGAGTCAAGTAGCTAAATGAGTCGATTAGTTATGAATCCACCCATTTAACTGGAATCAAGTAGATAGATGAGTCGTTTAGTTATGACTCCACCCATTTAACTGGAGTCAAGTAGCTAAATGAGTCATTTAGTTATGAATCCACCCATTTAACTGGAGTCAAGTAGCTAAATGAGTCATTTAGTTATGACTACACCCATTTAACTGGAGTCAAGTGTATTTTTCCTTTGTCTCAAATCCCTTTCTAAATATGGACTCGAATAAAATAGAACCAGCTAGTGTATTTCGACGATTCAAACCAATCTGCATATTCATTAGAATTCATACATTCTTCCCAATTGCCTTTGTATATTTCTGTCTGTTCTTCTTCTTTATCTCGAGGGGAGTCAAAGATAATGCATTCAGTGATCAGAGAGAAACACGCACATCAACACGCTCTCGCTCACACGTGTATACGTACACACACAAGTGAGCACACGCACAAACACTGTCTTGTCAGCATCTCTTATCATGTGTTGAAAGTACTGATGAGTTATCGTGACTCTTTATGTCCATATCAGACATCTCTAGTGTTGCTTCCTCATTGATGTCTATGGTCCCCTGCCTCATGCTTCATACACAATACCCGAGTCTGCTTATTGTCTAAGAGGGAAGATCTATCAGTCCACGTCCACCCCCCACCCACCCCCCACGATCCACTAATGATATGTGAGCAGAGAAGTGAAGAGAGAGAAAGAGAGACTAGACAGGTTGTGTTGGAAATTGTTGGATAATTCCTTGATATATAAATATGGACAGAACTTTGTGTGTTATTTCAAACAGGACCAAAGACAAAGAGAATACACATGCCCATATTTCTTGAGGAAATTCAACAAAAAGATCAACAAGGACATTATTTTTTATAGAACATATTTCTTTTTAATACAGTAGTTAGTTACACGGATGTCAAAAAATACAACATATATGCATGATGATAAAACATTGATGAAGTTTCCTTTTCCCCTCTGACACCAAGAGTTAAAGACTTAAATATGGTCTGTACATCATCACTAAATTCCCAGGAGATTTTGACGGAAAAACATCCCAAAAAGTGTTGCAAGAGAAATCCGACAGATTAACGCAACGAGAGAGAAGAGAAAGACTTGTGGGCAATGACAACGCAGCGGCGTCTGTCTGGTTCCCGTGTAGATATTGACTCTCCATTAACAGCCATACTTGCATCCTGAAAAAGACTTGTGGGTAATGACAACGCAGCGGCGTCTGTCTGGTTCCCGTGTGGATATTGACTCTCCATTAACAGCCATACTTGCATCCTGAGAAAGACTTGTGGGTAACGACAACGCAGAGGCGTCTGTCTGGTTCCCGTGTAGATATTGACTCTCCATTAACAGCCATACTTGCATCCTGAAAAAGACTTGTGGGTAACGACAACGCAGAGGCGTCTGTCTGGTTCCCGTGTGGATATTGACTCTCCATTAACAGCCATACTTGCATCCTGAAAAAGACTTGTGGGTAACGACAACGCAGCGGCGTCTGTCTGGTTCCTGTGTGGATATTGACTCTCCATTAATTAACAGCCATACTTGCATCCTGAAACAGTCGTCCATTTGAGTATCACAGAATGAAGGTTTTATAGTGGCATCTTTACATGCCCGGATCTAATACTCATTTCGGCTTTGACAACCGGTAGAGCTGACAAGGTACAAATCTGTCGTTCTGCCCCTGAACAGGCAGTTAACCCACTGTTCCCAGGCCGTCATTGAAAATAAGAATGTGTTCTTAACTGACTTGCCTGGTTAAATAAAGGTAAAAAAAAAAAAAATATGGTGATGTGTGACTGATATCAGCCAATAGCGGGAAACGATACAATCGTACATAATGCATTCTCAGAAAAAAGGTTTTATAGTTAAGTGAATTGTCGAAAATCGAGTATGCTTTCAACGCCAGGATGTTGTACTAATTTCGGCTCATCTAGTAGAATTTGCTGCACACATTTCGGGAATTTCACAGCCACAATGCATTGGAAGAGGGGTGCTGTGAGTTTTGATAGCTTCGATCTCTTCTTGTACACAACAACAACAACAACAAAACATCTAAGGTAAATGGCGAAAAAGCGTAGCTTCTGCGGTGGTGTACAAATGTAAGTCTTTAAAAACAGATTTGCAGCCTGCTGCCTGTCATGCCTTCAGCTAGCTACACACTTCGGTAGGACGAGAAGTTATTACTGATCCAATTGCTGTTGAGCGACAACTTCATATTTAACATTAGCATAGCTAGCTAGTTTCATTGCACATAACCTGGTATGGTGAGAGTAATGGAAAGCTGCACTCAGTACTGCTTCGGCTCTCCAACTTGATAAAGTCTGTGGCTGTCTGGCTATTTACAGAAAGTTCACACAACTCTACTTTACTCATGTTTTGGTTAATGTCCCCGCTGGGCACACATTGGTTGAATCAAAATGTTGTTTCCAAGTCGTTTCAAATCAATTAAGTTGAACCAACAGGGAATAGACGTGGAATTGATGTCTGTGCCCAGCGGGGTTGTATTTCATCCTGTGTCTCTATGTGAAGGAGTTTGAGATGGAGGGGCAGCTGTCACCTGCACGGCTCAAACAGAACTGGGAGAACCATAAGTAAAAATACTTGTTACGCTACTGTGTGTTATCTTGACATTCTACTGTGTGTTATCTTGACATTCTACTGTGTGTTATCTTGACATTCTACTGTGTGTTACCTTGACATCTACTGTGTGTTATCTGGACAATCTACTGTGTTATCTTGACATTCTACTGTGTGTTATCTTCACATTCTACTGTGTGTTATCTTGACATTCTACTGTGTGTTATCTTGACATTCTACTGTGTGTTATCTTGACATTCTACTGTGTGTTATCTTGACATTCTACTGTGTGTTATCTTGACATTCTACTGTGTGTTACCTTGACATCTACTGTGTGTTATCTGGACAATCTACTGTGTTATCTTGACATTCTACTGTGTGTTATCTTGACATTCTACTGTGTGTTATCTTGACATTCTACTGTGTGTTATCTTGACATTCTACTGTGTGTTATCTTGACATTCTACTGTGTGTTATCTTGACATTCTACTGTGTGTTATCTTGACATTCTACTGTGTTATCTTGACATTCTACTGTGTGTTATCTTGACATTCTACTGTGTGTTATCTGACATTCTACTGTGTGTTATCTTGACATTCTACTGTGTGTTATCTTGACCTTCTACTGTATGTTATCTTGACATTCTACTGTGTGTTATCTTGACATTCTACTGTGTGTTATCTTGACATTCTACTGTGTGTTATCTGGACATTCTACTGTGTTATCTTGACATTCTACTGTATGTTATCTTGACATTCTACTGTATGTTATCTTGACATTCTACTGTATGTTATCTTGACATTCTACTGTGTGTTATCTGGATATTCTACTGTGTTATCTTGACATTCTACTGTGTGTTATCTTGACATTCTACTGTGTGTTACCTTGACATCTACTGTGTGTTATCTGGACATTCTACTGTGTTATCTTGACATTCTACTGTGTGTTATCTTGACATTCTACTGTGTGTTATCTTGACATTCTACTGTGTGTTATCTTGACATTCTACTGTGTGTATCTTGACATTCTACTGTATGTTATCTTGACATTCTACTGTGTGTTATCTTGACATTCTACTGTGTGTTATCTTGACATTCTACTGTGTGTTATCTGGACATTCTACTGTGTTATCTTGACATTCTACTGTATGTTATCTTGACATTCTACTGTATGTTATCTTGACATTCTACTGTATGTTATCTTGACATTCTACTGTGTTATCTGGACATTCTACTGTGTTATCTTGACATTCTACTGTATGTTATCTTGACAATCTACTGTGTGTTATCTTGACATTCTACTGTATGTTATCTTGACATTCTACTGTATGTTATCTTGACATTCTACTGTATGTTATCTTGACATTCTACTGTGTTATCTGGACATTCTACTGTGTTATCTTGACATTCTACTGTATGTTATCTTGACATTCTACTGTGTGTTATCTTGACATTCTACTGTGTGTTATCTTGACATTCTACTGTGTTATCTTGACATTCTACTGTATGTTATCTTGACATTCTACTGTGTGTTACCTTGACATTCTACTGTGTGTTATCTTGACAATTGGAATTTGGGGATGATTAGGTGGCCGTGATGGTATGAGGGTCTGGCCCAACTCTCGAACCACTAGACAACCTGACTGTTTTAACCAAAACCCCTTACCCCCTGTTTTAACCAAAACTTAACCCTTACCTTAACCATTCAGAATGAATGTGTAAACTGACTGTTTTAACCATATCTTATTGGCTCTTAACTTCTTTGGTACTGGGGGGCAGTATTGAGTAGCTTGGATGATAAGGTGCCCAGAGTAAACTGCCTGCTACTCAGGCCCAAAAGATAGAATATGCATATAATTAGTAGATTTGGATAGAAAACACTCTGCAGTTTCTAAAACTGTTTGAATGATGTCTGTGATTATAACAGAACTCATATGGCAGGCAAAAACCTGAGAAAAAAAATCCAACCAGGGCTTCCACAGGAAAACGCTCATCCAGAGGTGGCACTCCTAGTGCCCGGGGACTTTCATGCAGAGAAACATAAATCAGTTCTACCTCATTTCTATCAGCATGTTAAATGTGCAACCAGAAGAGAAAAAATTCTAGACTACCTTTACTCCACGCACAGAGACGCGTACAAAGCTCTCCCTCACCCTCCATTTGCCAAATCTGACCATAATTCTATCCTCTATCCTGAATCCTGCTTACAAGCTAAAATTAAAGCAGGAAGCACCAGTGACTTGGTCAATAAAAAAGTGATCAGATGAAGCAGATGCTAAACTACGGGACTGCTTTGTTAGCACAGACTGGAATATGTTCCAGGATTCTTCCGATGGCATTGAGGAGTACACCACATCAGTCACTGGCTTTATGAATAAGTGCATTGATGACGTTGTCCCCACAGTGACTGTACGTACATACCCCAACCAGAAGCCATGGATTACAGGCAACATTCGCACCGAGCTAAAGGGTAGAGCTGCCGCTTTCAAGGAGCGGGACTTTAACCCGGAAGCTTACAAGAAATCCCGCTATGCCCTCCGACGAACCATCAAACATGCAGAGCGTTAATATAGGACTAAGATCGAATCGTACTACACCGGCTCCGATGCTCGTCGGATGTGGCAGGGCTTGCAAACTATTACAGAGTATAAAGGGAAGCACAGCCGAGAGCTGCCCAGTGACACGAGCCTTCCAGACGAACTAAATAACTTCTATGCTCGCTTCAAGGCAAGTAACACTGAAACATGCATGAGAGCACCAGCTGTTCCGGATGACTGTGTGACCATGCTCTCCGCAGCCGACGTAAGACCTTTAAACAGGTCAACATTCACAAGGCCGCAGGGCCAGACAGATTACCAGGACGTGTACTCCGAGCATGCGTTGACCAACTGGCAAGTGTCTTCACTGACATTTTCAGCCTCTGTAATACCAACATGTTTCAAGCAGACCACCATAGTCCCTGTACCCAAGAAAACTAAGGTAACCTGCCTAAGGCTGGTCATGGCTCACATCAACACCATTATCCCAGAAACACTAGACTCACTCCAATTTGCATACCGCACCAACAGATCCACAGATGATGCAATCTCTAATGCACTCCCCACTGCCCTTTCCCACCTGGACAAAAGGAACACCTACGTGAGAATGTTATTCATTGACTACAGCTCAGTGTTCAACACCATAGTGCCCTCAAAGCTCATCTGATCCTCAACACTGGGGCCCCTCAGGGGTTCGTGCTCAGTCCTCTCCGTACAACTGGGAAAAATCTCTTTGAACGATCATCCAACTCGGAATTACGAGTCAAAGACTCAGGTATCATCCCACAACTCCAACTTCTTCGACCTGAAGAACATCGAGGTAAAAAAAAAAAATGCTAGTCTGAGCCCTTTTTTTTTCAAATTCCCAGTTGTCTTTTTACTAAATAGTACGTGCTAAAAAATACGTTGTACGATTACTACACAGTATGCAATTAAATAATGTAGTAGGCAAGCCAGACAAGACCACAGTCACAGTGTCAGTTATAACACTCAGAATACATGTCACTGTACCAGTTATAACACTTAGAATACATGTCACTGTACCAGTTATAACACTTAGAATACATGTCACTGTACCAGTTATAACACTCAGAATACATGTCACTGTACCAGTTATAACACTTAGAATACATGTCACTGTACCAGTTATAACACTCAGAATACATGTCACTGTACCAGTTATAACACTTAGAATACATGTCACTGTACCAGTTATAACACTCAGAATACATGTCACTGTACCAGTTATAACACTTAGAATACATGTCACTGTACCAGTTATAACACTCAGAATACATGTCACTGTACCAGTTATAACACTCAGAATACATGTCACTGTACCAGTTATAACACTTAGAATACATGTCACTGTACCAGTTATAACACTCAGAATACATGTCACTGTACCAGTTATAACACTTAGAATACATGTCACTGTACCAGTTATAACACTCAGAATACATGTCACTGTACCAGTTATAACACTCAGAATACATGTCACTGTACCAGTTATAACACTTAGAATACATGTCACTGTACCAGTTATAACACTTAGAATACATGTCACTGTACCAGTTATAACACTCAGAATACATGTCACTGTACCAGTTATAACACTCAGAATACATGTCACTGTACCAGTTATAACACTCAGAATACATGTCACTGTACCAGTTATAACACTTAGAATACATGTCACTGTACCAGTTATAACACTCAGAATACATGTCACTGTACCAGTTATAACACTTAGAATACATGTCACTGTACCAGTTATAACACTCAGAATACATGTCACTGTACCAGTTATAACACTCAGAATACATGTCACTGTACCAGTTATAACACTTAGAATACATGTCACTGTACCAGTTATAACACTCAGAATACATGTCACTGTACCAGTTATAACACTTAGAATACATGTCACTGTACCAGTTATAACACTCAGAATACATGTCACTGTACCAGTTATAACACTCAGAATACATGTCACTGTACCAGTTATAACACTCAGAATACATGTCACTGTACCAGTTATAACACTCAGGCACAAAGTGTATTTCGTATTTATGAAAGCTCACTAACACATACCCCTTTGTCCAAGAAATTATTCTCTCTCTCTCTCTCCCTCTCTGTCTCTTTCTCGCTCCCTCTCTCTCTCTCTCCCTCTCTGTCTCTTTCTTGCTCCCTCTCTCTCTCTCTCCCTCTCTGTATGTCCCCTTTCTCTTATTTACCTTCCAACTCTTCCTGTTCTTCCCTCTCTCTTGTTTTCTCACGCACATAACACACACGCACACACACACACACACAACGCAATTACACACACAACACGCACGCACGCACACACACACACATAACACGCACACACACACACACACACCACCTGTAGCAGCGTTTGAATGAGGTCATCTGTTGTTTATTTACTGGTGGTTGCACAATGTTTACAGTCGACTGCCTCACCTACCTGGAAACCAACGACGGTGGGACTCATCCCCTGTTATTCAACAACAACAGGTCAAATACAGGGGGAGGGTTGACTGGTAACCCAGGGCAACTGAACAGGTCAAATACAGGGGGGAGGGTTGACTGGTAACCCAGGGCAACTGAACAGGTCAAATACAGGGGGGGGTGACTGGTGACCCAGGGCAACTGAACAGGTCAAATACAGGGGGGGGGGGGGGGTGACTGGTAACCCAGGGCAACTGAACAGGTCAAATACAGGGGGAGGGTTGACTGGTAACCCAGGGCAACTGAACAGGTCAAATACAGGGGGGGGGGGTGACTGGTAACCCAGGGCAACTGAACAGGTCAAATACAGGGGGGGGGGGGGGTGGCTGGTAACCCAGGGCAACTGAACAAGTCAAATACAGGGGGGGGTGACTGGTAACCCAGGGCAACTGAACAGGTAAAATACAGGGGGGGAGGGTGACTGGTAACCCAGGGCAACTGAACAGGTAAAATACAGGGGGGGTGACTGGTAACCCAGGGCAACTGAACAGGTCAAATACAGGGGGGGGACTGGTAACCCAGGGCAACTGAACAGGTCAAATAAAGGGGGGGGGGGGACTGGTAACCCAGGGCAACTGAACAGGGCAAATACAGGGGGGGGGGGGGGTGACTGGTAACCCAGGGCAACTGAACAGGGCAAATACAGGGGGGGGTGACTGGTAACCCAGGGCAACTGAACAGGTCAAATACAGGGGGGGGACTGGTAACCCAGGGCAACTGAACAGGGCAAATACAGGGGGGGGGGGGGGGGGGGGGTGACTGGTAACCAGGGCAACTGAACAGGTCAAATACAGGGGGGGGGACTAGTAACCCAGGGCAACTGAACAGGGCAAATACAGGGGGGGGGGGGGTGACTGGTAACCCAGGGCAACTGAACAGGTCAAATACAGGGGGGGACTAGTAACCCAGGGCAACTGAACAGGGCAAATACAGGGGGGGGGGTGACTGGTAACCCAGGGCAACTGAACAGGTCAAATACAGGGGGGGACTGGTAACCCAGGGCAACTGAACAGGGCAAATACAGGGGGGGGGGGGTGACTGGTAACCCAGGGCAACTGAACAGGTCAAAAACAGGGGGGGGACTGGTAAACCAGGGCAACTGAACAGGTCAAATACAGGGGGGGGGGGGGGGGGGGGGGGTGACTGGTAACCCAGGGCAAATGAACAGGTCGAATACAGGGGGGGGGGTGACTGGTAACCCAGGGCAACTGAACAGGTCAAATACGGGGGGGGGGGGGTGACTGGTAACCCAGGGCAACTGAACAGGTCAAATACAGGGGGGTGATTGGTAACCCAGGACAACTGAACAGGTCAAATACAGGGGGGGGACTGGTAACCCAGGGCAACTGAACAGGTCAAATACAGGGGGGGGACTGGTAACCCAGGGCAACTGAACAGGTCAAATACAGGGGGGGGGTGACTGGTAACCCAGGGCAACTGAACAGGTCAAATACAGGGGGGGTGACTGGTAACCCAGGGCAACTGAACAGGTCAAATACAGGGGGAGGGTTGACTGGTAACCCAGGGCAACTGAACAGGTCAAATACAGGGGGAGGGTTGACTGGTAACCCAGGGCAACTGAACAGGTCAAATACAGGGGTTGGGTGACTGGTAACCCAGGGCAACTGAACAGGTCAAATACAGGGGGGGTGACTGGTAACCCAGGGCAACTGAACAGGTCAAATACAGGGGGGGACTGGTAACCCAGGGCAACTGAACAGGTCAAATACAGGGGGAGGGTTGACTGGTAACCCAGGGCAACTGAACAGGTCAAATACAGGGGGGTGACTGGTAACCCAGGGCAACTGAACAGGTCAAATACAGGGGGGGACTGGTAACCCAGGGCAACTGAACAGGTCAAATACAGGGGGGAGGGTTGACTGGTAACCCAGGGCAACTGAACAGGTCAAATACAGGGGGGGGTGACTGGTGACCCAGGGCAACTGAACAGGTCAAATACAGGGGGGGGGGGGGGGGGGGTGACTGGTAACCCAGGGCAACTGAACAGGTCAAATACAGGGGGAGGGTTGACTGGTAACCCAGGGCAACTGAACAGGTCAAATACAGGGGGGGGGGTGACTGGTAACCCAGGGCAACTGAACAGGTCAAATACAGGGGGGGGGGGGGGTGGCTGGTAACCCAGGGCAACTGAACAAGTCAAATACAGGGGGGGTGACTGGTAACCCAGGGCAACTGAACAGGTAAAATACAGGGGGGGAGGGTGACTGGTAACCCAGGGCAACTGAACAGGTAAAATACAGGGGGGGTGACTGGTAACCCAGGGCAACTGAACAGGTCAAATACAGGGGGGGGGACTGGTAACCCAGGGCAACTGAACAGGTCAAATACAGGGGGGGGGGACTGGTAACCCAGGGCAACTGAACAGGGCAAATACAGGGGGGGGGGGGGTGACTGGTAACCCAGGGCAACTGAACAGGGCAAATACAGGGGGGGGTGACTGGTAACCCAGGGCAACTGAACAGGTCAAATACAGGGGGGGGGACTAGTAACCCAGGGCAACTGAACAGGGCAAATACAGGGGGGGGGGTGACTGGTAACCCAGGGCAACTGAACAGGTCAAATACAGGGGGGGGACTAGTAACCCAGGGCAACTGAACAGGGCAAATACAGGGGGGGGGGTGACTGGTAACCCAGGGCAACTGAACAGGTCAAATACAGGGGGGGACTGGTAACCCAGGGCAACTGAACAGGGCAAATACAGGGGGGGGGGGTGACTGGTAACCCAGGGCAACTGAACAGGTCAAATACAGGGGGGGGACTGGTAAACCAGGGCAACTGAACAGGTCAAATACAGGGGGGGGGGGGGGGTGACTGGTAACCCAGGGCAAATGAACAGGTCGAATACAGGGGGGGGGGTGACTGGTAACCCAGGGCAACTGAACAGGTCAAATACGGGGGGGGGGGGTGACTGGTAACCCAGGGCAACTGAACAGGTCAAATACAGGGGGGTGATTGGTAACCCAGGACAACTGAACAGGTCAAATACAGGGGGGGGACTGGTAACCCAGGGCAACTGAACAGGTCAAATACAGGGGGGGACTGGTAACCCAGGGCAACTGAACAGGTCAAATACAGGGGGGGGGGTGACTGGTAACCCAGGGCAACTGAACAGGTCAAATACAGGGGGGGTGACTGGTAACCCAGGGCAACTGAACAGGTCAAATACAGGGGGAGGGTTGACTGGTAACCCAGGGCAACTGAACAGGTCAAATACAGGGGGAGGGTTGACTGGTAACCCAGGGCAACTGAACAGGTCAAATACAGGGGTTGGGTGACTGGTAACCCAGGGCAACTGAACAGGTCAAATACAGGGGGGGTGACTGGTAACCCAGGGCAACTGAACAGGTCAAATACAGGGGGGGACTGGTAACCCAGGGCAACTGAACAGGTCAAATACAGGGGGAGGGTTGACTGGTAACCCAGGGCAACTGAACAGGTCAAATACAGGGGGGGTGACTGGTAACCCAGGGCAACTGAACAGGTCAAATACAGGGGGGGACTGGTAACCCAGGGCAACTGAACAGGTCAAATACAGGGGGGAGGGTTGACTGGTAACCCAGGGCAACTGAACAGGTCAAATACAGGGGGGGGTGACTGGTGACCCAGGGCAACTGAACAGGTCAAATACAGGGGGGGGGGGGGGGGGGGTGACTGGTAACCCAGGGCAACTGAACAGGTCAAATACAGGGGGAGGGTTGACTGGTAACCCAGGGCAACTGAACAGGTCAAATACAGGGGGGGGGGGGTGACTGGTAACCCAGGGCAACTGAACAGGTCAAATACAGGGGGGGGGGGGGGGTGGCTGGTAACCCAGGGCAACTGAACAAGTCAAATACAGGGGGGGGGTGACTGGTAACCCAGGGCAACTGAACAGGTAAAATACAGGGGGGGAGGGTGACTGGTAACCCAGGGCAACTGAACAGGTAAAATACAGGGGGGGGTGACTGGTAACCCAGGGCAACTGAACAGGTCAAATACAGGGGGGGGGACTGGTAACCCAGGGCAACTGAACAGGTCAAATACAGGGGGGGGGACTGGTAACCCAGGGCAACTGAACAGGGCAAATACAGGGGGGGGGGGGGTGACTGGTAACCCAGGGCAACTGAACAGGGCAAATACAGGGGGGGGGGTGACTGGTAACCCAGGGCAACTGAACAGGTCAAATACAGGGGGGGGGACTGGTAACCCAGGGCAACTGAACAGGGCAAATACAGGGGGGGGGGGGGTGACTGGTAACCCAGGGCAACTGAACAGGTCAAATACAGGGGGGGGGACTAGTAACCCAGGGCAACTGAACAGGGCAAATACAGGGGGGGGGGGGTGACTGGTAACCCAGGGCAACCTGAACAGGTCAAATACAGGGGGGGGACTAGTAACCCAGGGCAACTGAACAGGGCAAATACAGGGGGGGGGGTGACTGGTAACCCAGGGCAACTGAACAGGTCAAATACAGGGGGGACTGGTAACCCAGGGCAACTGAACAGGGCAAATACAGGGGGGGGGGGGGTGACTGGTAACCCAGGGCAACTGAACAGGTCAAATACAGGGGGGGGACTGGTAAACCAGGGCAACTGAACAGGTCAAATACAGGGGGGGGGGGGGGTGACTGGTAACCCAGGGCAAATGAACAGGTCGAATACAGGGGGGGGGGTGACTGGTAACCCAGGGCAACTGAACAGGTCAAATACGGGGGGGGGGGGGTGACTGGTAACCCAGGGCAACTGAACAGGTCAAATACAGGGGGGTGATTGGTAACCCAGGACAACTGAACAGGTCAAATACAGGGGGGGGACTGGTAACCCAGGGCAACTGAACAGGTCAAATACAGGGGGGGACTGGTAACCCAGGGCAACTGAACAGGTCAAATACAGGGGGGGGGTGACTGGTAACCCAGGGCAACTGAACAGGTCAAATACAGGGGGGTGACTGGTAACCCAGGACAACTGAACAGGTCAAATACAGGGGGAGGGTTGACTGGTAACCCAGGGCAACTGAACAGGTCAAATACAGGGGGAGGGTTGACTGGTAACCCAGGGCAACTGAACAGGTCAAATACAGGGGTTGGGTGACTGGTAACCCAGGGCAACTGAACAGGTCAAATACAGGGGGGGTGACTGGTAACCCAGGGCAACTGAACAGGTCAAATACAGGGGGGGACTGGTAACCCAGGGCAACTGAACAGGTCAAATACAGGGGGAGGGTTGACTGGTAACCCAGGGCAACTGAACAGGTCAAATACAGGGGGGGACTGGTAACCCAGGGCAATTGAACAGGTCAAATACAGGGGGAGGGTTGACTGGTAACCCAGGGCAACTGAACAGGTTAAATACAGGGGGAGGGTTGACTGGTAACCCAGGGCAACTGAACAGGTCAAATACAGGGGGGAGGGTTGACTGATAACCCAGGGCAACTGAACAGGTCAAATACAGGGGGGAGGGTTGACTGGTAACCCAGGGCAACTGAACAGGTCAAATACAGGGGGGAGGGTTGACTGGTAACCCTGGGCAAATGAACAGGTCGAATACAGGGGGGGGTGACTGGTAACCCAGGGCAACTGAACAGGTCAAATACAGGGGGGGGTGACTGGTAACCCAGGGCAACTGAACAGGGCAAATACAGGGGGGGGGGGTGACTGGTAACCCAGGGCAACTGAACAGGTCAAATACAGGGGGGGGACTGGTAAACCAGGGCAACTGAACAGGTCAAATACAGGGGGGGGGGGGGTGACTGGTAACCCAGGGCAAATGAACAGGTCGAATACAGGGGGGGGGGTGACTGGTAACCCAGGGCAACTGAACAGGTCAAATACGGGGGGGGGGTGACTGGTAACCCAGGGCAACTGAACAGGTCAAATACAGGGGGGTGATTGGTAACCCAGGACAACTGAACAGGTCAAATACAGGGGGGGGACTGGTAACCCAGGGCAACTGAACAGGTCAAATACAGGGGGGACTGGTAACCCAGGGCAACTGAACAGGTCAAATACAGGGGGGGGGGGGTGACTGGTAACCCAGGGCAACTGAACAGGTCAAATACAGGGGGGGGGGACTAGTAACCCAGGGCAACTGAACAGGGGCAAATACAGGGGGGGGGGTGACTGGTAACCCAGGGCAACTGAACAGGTCAAATACAGGGGGGGGACTAGTAACCCAGGGCAACTGAACAGGGCAAATACAGGGGGGGGGTGACTGGTAACCCAGGGCAACTGAACAGGTCAAATACAGGGGGGGACTGGTAACCCAGGGCAACTGAACAGGGCAAATACAGGGGGGGGGGGGTGACTGGTAACCCAGGGCAACTGAACAGGTCAAATACAGGGGGGGGACTGGTAAACCAGGGCAACTGAACAGGTCAAATACAGGGGGGGGGGGGGGGGGTGACTGGTAACCCAGGGCAAATGAACAGGTCGAATACAGGGGGGGGGGTGACTGGTAACCCAGGGCAACTGAACAGGTCAAATACGGGGGGGGGGGGTGACTGGTAACCCAGGGCAACTGAACAGGTCAAATACAGGGGGGTGATTGGTAACCAGGACAACTGAACAGGTCAAATACAGGGGGGGGGACTGGTAACCCAGGGCAACTGAACAGGTCAAATACAGGGGGGGACTGGTAACCCAGGGCAACTGAACAGGTCAAATACAGGGGGGGGGGTGACTGGTAACCCAGGGCAACTGAACAGGTCAAATACAGGGGGGGTGACTGGTAACCCAGGGCAACTGAACAGGTCAAATACAGGGGGAGGGTTGACTGGTAACCCAGGGCAACTGAACAGGTCAAATACAGGGGGAGGGTTTGACTGGTAACCCAGGGCAACTGAACAGGTCAAATACAGGGGTTGGGTGACTGGTAACCCAGGGCAACTGAACAGGTCAAATACAGGGGGGGTGACTGGTAACCCAGGGCAACTGAACAGGTCAAATACAGGGGGGGACTGGTAACCCAGGGCAACTGAACAGGTCAAATACAGGGGGAGGGTTGACTGGTAACCCAGGGCAACTGAACAGGTCAAATACAGGGGGGGACTGGTAACCCAGGGCAACTGAACAGGTCAAATACAGGGGGGAGGGTTGACTGGTAACCCAGGGCAACTGAACAGGTTAAATACAGGGGGAGGGTTGACTGGTAACCCAGGGCAACTGAACAGGTCAAATACAGGGGGGAGGGTTGACTGATAACCCAGGGCAACTGAACAGGTCAAATACAGGGGGGAGGGTTGACTGGTAACCCAGGGCAACTGAACAGGTCAAATACAGGGGGGAGGGTTGACTGGTAACCCTGGGCAAATGAACAGGTCGAATACAGGGGGGGGTGACTGGTAACCCAGGGCAACTGAACAGGTCAAATACAGGGGGGGGACTGGTAACCCAGGGCAACTGAACAGGGCAAATACAGGGGGGGGGTGACTGGTAACCCAGGGCAACTGAACAGGTCAAATACAGGGGGGGGACTGGTAAACCAGGGCAACTGAACAGGTCAAATACAGGGGGGGGGGGGGGGTGACTGGTAACCCAGGGCAAATGAACAGGTCGAATACAGGGGGGGGGGTGACTGGTAACCCAGGGCAACTGAACAGGTCAAATACGGGGGGGGGGGGGGGTGACTGGTAACCCAGGGCAACTGAACAGGTCAAATACAGGGGGGTGATTGGTAACCCAGGACAACTGAACAGGTCAAATACAGGGGGGGGACTGGTAACCCAGGGCAACTGAACAGGTCAAATACAGGGGGGGACTGGTAACCCAGGGCAACTGAACAGGTCAAATACAGGGGGGGGGGGTGACTGGTAACCCAGGGCAACTGAACAGGTCAAATACAGGGGGGGTGACTGGTAACCCAGGGCAACTGAACAGGTCAAATACAGGGGGAGGGTTGACTGGTAACCCAGGGCAACTGAACAGGTCAAATACAGGGGGAGGGTTGACTGGTAACCCAGGGCAACTGAACAGGTCAAATACAGGGGTTGGGTGACTGGTAACCCAGGGCAACTGAACAGGTCAAATACAGGGGGGGGGTGACTGGTAACCCAGGGCAACTGAACAGGTCAAATACAGGGGGGGACTGGTAACCCAGGGCAACTGAACAGGTCAAATACAGGGGGAGGGTTGACTGGTAACCCAGGGCAACTGAACAGGTCAAATACAGGGGGGGACTGGTAACCCAGGGCAACTGAACAGGTCAAATACAGGGGGGAGGGTTGACTGGTAACCCAGGGCAACTGAACAGGTTAAATACAGGGGGAGGGTTGACTGGTAACCCAGGGCAACTGAACAGGTCAAATACAGGGGGGAGGGTTGACTGATAACCCAGGGCAACTGAACAGGTCAAATACAGGGGGGAGGGTTGACTGGTAACCCAGGGCAACTGAACAGGTCAAATACAGGGGGGAGGGTTGACTGGTAACCCTGGGCAAATGAACAGGTCGAATACAGGGGGGGGTGACTGGTAACCCAGGGCAACTGAACAGGTCAAATACAGGGGGGGGTGACTGGTAACCCAGGGCAACTGAACAGGGCAAATACAGGGGGGGGGGGTGACTGGTAACCCAGGGCAACTGAACAGGTCAAATACAGGGGGGGGACTGGTAAACCAGGGCAACTGAACAGGTCAAATACAGGGGGGGGGGGGGGGTGACTGGTAACCCAGGGCAAATGAACAGGTCGAATACAGGGGGGGGGGGTGACTGGTAACCCAGGGCAACTGAACAGGTCAAATACGGGGGGGGGGGGGTGACTGGTAACCCAGGGCAACTGAACAGGTCAAATACAGGGGGGTGATTGGTAACCCAGGACAACTGAACAGGTCAAATACAGGGGGGGGACTGGTAACCCAGGGCAACTGAACAGGTCAAATACAGGGGGGGACTGGTAACCCAGGGCAACTGAACAGGTCAAATACAGGGGGGGGGGGGGTGACTGGTAACCCAGGGCAACTGAACAGGTCAAATACAGGGGGGGTGACTGGTAACCCAGGGCAACTGAACAGGTCAAATACAGGGGGAGGGTTGACTGGTAACCCAGGGCAACTGAACAGGTCAAATACAGGGGGGAGGGTTGACTGGTAACCCAGGGCAACTGAACAGGTCAAATACAGG
>NC_034187.2:82121642-82126642 GCF_002021735.2 Oncorhynchus kisutch
CTCTAACACACACACACCCTCTAACACACACACACACACACACACACCCTCTAACACACACACACACACACACACTCTAACACACACACACACCCTCTAACACACACAAACACCCTCTAACACACACACACACACTAACACCCTGTAACACACACTAACACCCTCTAACACACACACACTAACACCCTCTAACACACACTAACACCCTCTAAAACACACTAAAATCCCTCTAACACCCTCTAACACACACTAACACACACTAACACACACTAACACCCTCTAACACACACACACACACTAACACACACTAACACCCTCTAAAACACACTAAAATCCCTCTAACACCCTGTAACACACACTAACACCCTCTAACACACACACACACACAACTAACACCCTGTAACACACACTTAACACCCTCTAACACACACACACACACTAACACACACTAACACCCTCTAAAACACACTAAAATCCCTCTAACACCCTCTAACACACACTACCACACACTAACACACACACACACACACTAACACACACTAACACCCTCTAACACACACACACCCACTAACACCCTCTAACACACTAACACACACTAACACACTAACACCCTCTAACACACACACACACACACTAACACCCTCTAACACACACACACACACTAACACACACTAACACCCTCTAACACACACTAACACCCTCTAACACACACACACACACACACACTAACACACACACACACACTAACACACTAAAATCCCTCTAACACCCTCTAACACACACACACACTAACACACACTAACACCCTCTAACACACTAACACCCTCTAACACACTAACACCCTCTAACACACACTAACACCCTCTAAAACACACTAAAATCCCTCTAACACACACTAACACCCTCTAACACACACACACACACTAACACCCTCTAAAACACACTAAAATCCCTCTAACACCCTCTAACACACACTAACACAAACTAACACAAACTAACACCCTCTAACACACAGTAACACACACTAACACACACACACACTAACACACTCTAACACACACTAACACCCTCTAACACACAGTAACACACACTAACACACACACACACTAACACACTCTAACACACTCTAACACACACTAACACCCTCTAACACACACTAACACCCTCTAACACACTCTAACACAGACTAACACACACTAACACCCTCTAACACACACTAACACCCTCTAACACCCTCTAACACACCCTAACACACCCTCTAACACACACTAACACACACAAATACACACTAACACCTTCTAACACACCCTCTAACACACACAAACACACACTAACACCCTCTAACACACCCTCTAACACACACAAACACACACTAACACCCTCTAACACACCCTCTAACACACTCTAACACTCTCTCTCTCTCTCTCTCTCTCTCTCTTATACAAACAAAAAACCACAACACTGCACACACACATTAAACCACAAGGGAGTAAACAAAATATTGTTTACACACAAACAGTGCAATGTCATCAAATTTTCCCTCTCCCCTCCCGTGACAATCTCTCTCTCTCTCTCCTATCTCTGTCTCTTTCTCTCCTGTCTCTCTCTCTCTGTCTCTCTCCAATGTCTGTCTCTCTCTCTCTCTCTCTCTGTCTCTCTCTCTCTCTCTCTCCAATGTCTGTCTCTCTCTCTCTGTCTCTCTCGCCAATGTCTGTCTCTCTCTCTCTCTCTCCTATCTCTGTCTCTCTCTCTCTCTCTCTCCAATGTCTGTCTCTCTCTCTGTCTCTCTCTCTCTCCAATGTCTGTCTCTCTCTCTCTCTCTCTCCTATCTCTCTCTCTCTCTCCAATGTCTGTCTCTCTCTCTCTCTCTCTCTCTCTCTCTCCAATGTCTCTCTCTCTCTCTCTCTCTCTCTCTCTCCTATCTCTCTCTCTCCGATCTCTGTCTCTCTCTCTCCTATCTCTATCTCTCTCTCTCTCTCCTATCTCTCTCTCCTATCTCTCTCTCTCTCCGATCTCTCTCTCTCCGATCTCTCTCTCTCCAATGTCTGTCTCTCTCTCTCTCATTCCGCCTCTCTCTCCCTCTGTTTGTACGGGATTTCAGCGTGTGTGTGTGTCTAACTGAGTTGACCTCGGTAGAGCTCTGGGGCTGATTATGACTCAGACAGAGAGAGAGAGACAGAGAGAGAGAGAGACAGAGAGAGAGAGATGAGAGGGAGAGAGAGATGAGAGAGAGCAAGCGAGGGAGAGAGAAAGAGACAAGGAGAGAGGGAGAGAGAGGGAGAGAGAGAGAAAGAGACAAGGAGAGAGAGGGAGAGAGAGAGGGAGAGCGAGAGAGAGGGAGGGAGAGAGAGAGAGCGAGAGAGAGGTGAAGTCAGTTCACGAGAACCCATCAACCAGGCCACTAGCTCGTTACTTAACAGCACTGCATCAGGGACACATCAGAAGCTTATATAGCATGTCACTCACAAGCAATCAGATACACACACACACACACAAACACACAGAGTAAGAACCACACACACACACACACAGAGTAAGAACCAAATACACACACACACAGAGTAAGAACCACACACACACACACACAAACACACACACACACAGAGTAAAAACCACATACACACACACAAAAACAGTCAGACACACAAACAGTCAGACACACACACAGACAGTCAGACACACACACAAACAGTCAGACACACACACAAACAGTCAGACACACACACAAACAGTCAGACACACACACAAACAGTCAGACACACACACAAACAGTCAGACACACACACAAACAGTCAGACACACACACAAACAGTCAGACACACACACAAACAGTCAGACACAAACAGTCAGACACACAAACAGTCAGACACACAGACAGTCAGACACACAAACAGTCAGACACACAGACAGTCAGACACACACAAACAGTCAGACACACAAACAGTCAGACACACAAACAGTCAGACACACAAACAGTCAGACACACAAACAGTCAGACACACAAACAGTCAGACACACAAACAGTCAGACACACGGGGAAGAGACAACAACAGGAAAAGGCAGCAGCGAGGCAGACCAAAGGATCAGCTTTGTTTACGCCGCGAGACAGAGAGACCCACTTGTTACCTAATACTCCTCCCCCTCTGACATTCAAACTTGGGTGAATGTCACAAACACACACACACACACACACATGCATACACAAACACTCAAGCCTGGGTGAGAAGGAGGCATAGCAGAGCAGCGTTGTGATCTCAGTGTGTCCCAACAGAGAGGCAATAGAGGTGACAGCAGCAACAGCCCCCCGTCAGTAAACACACTGATTAAGGTTAAAGAGAGAGAGAGAGAGAGGGAGAGAGAGGGAGAGAGAGAGAGAGAGAGAGAGAGAGAGAGAGAGAGAGAGAGAGAGAGAGATGAGAGAGGGGGAGAGGATGGAGATGAGGATGGAGATGGAGATGGGGATGAGGATGGAGATGGAGATGGGGATGAGGATGGATATGAGGATGGAGATGTGGATTAGGATGGAGATGGAGATGGGGATGGGGATGGGGATGGCACAAATCGCTAAGGGAACACTGCCGGAACCTGGCTGGGAAGTAATCTGGCCCATGTCATGGGGACTGTTTCTAAATCACCAGACTCCTTTCTCCAAGGACACAGATGTCAACTCAATCACACTTGAAAGGCTCCGTGGGGAGAAGCCACTTGCTGTGGTGATGGAAACCTGTCCTCTGACTTACTTTCTCCAATAAAAATAAGTTGAAGTGATGAGATTTGATGGAGGAGAGATAAAACTTTATTTTTTAAAGATGATTAAGACAAGTATAAATTAAGAAGCTTCCCCCTTGCTGTTCTGGGGGTCCTAAACTGTTTGAGATTTCTCTAGACACACCCAAAGTAAACACAACCAACACTCTACAGGGCATACGGGAGTCCTTGAGTGGGTTTTGGGATTGACTGGGTCTTGTTACTCCTGTTCCCGCTCTTCCCTTCTGGTGCTCGAGGGCGCCAGGCGCCCCCAACATTACGCACTCCTGCCACCATCATTACACACTCCTGCCACCATCATTACGCACTCCTGCCACCATCATTACGCACTCCTGCCACCATCATTACACAGTCCTGCCACCATCATTACACAGTCCTGCCCAACATCATTACACACTCCTGCCACCATCATTACGCACTCCTGCCACCATCATTACGCACTCCTGCCACCATCATTACACACTCCTGACACCATCATTACACACTCCTGCCACGATCATTACACACTCCTGCCACCATCATTACGCACTCTTGCCACCATCATTACGCACTCCTGCCACCATCATTATGCACTCCTGCCTCCATCATACGCACTCCTGCCACCATCATTACGCACTCCTGCCACCATCATTACACACTCTTGCCACCATCATTACACACTCCTGCCACCATCATGACGCACTCCTGCCACCATCATTACACACTCCTGCCACCATCATTACACACTCCTGCCACCATCATTACACACTCCTGCCACCATCATTACGCACTCCTGCCACCAACATTACACACTCCTGCCACCATCATTACGCACTCCTGCCACCATCATTACACACTCCTGCCACCCTAATTACGCACTCCTGCCACCATCATTACGCACTCCTGCCACCAATATTACGCACTCCTGCCACCATCATTACACACTCCTGCCACCAATACTACGCACTCCTGCCACCAATACTACGCACTCCTGCCACCATCATTACACACTCCTGCCACCATCATTACACACTCCTGCCACCATCATTACACACTCCTGCCACCATCATTACACACTCCTGCCACCATCATTACACACTCCAGCCACCATCATTACTCACTCCTGCCACCATCATTACGCACTCCTGCCACCATCATTACGCACTCCTGCCACCAATATTACGCACTCCTGCCACCATCATTACACACTCCTGCCACCAATACTACGCACTCCTGCCACCATCATTACGCAC
>NC_034187.2:82131642-82146642 GCF_002021735.2 Oncorhynchus kisutch
CAGGATGACTGATGTTATACTCATGATGAGGTATTTTTTTTTTTTTTAACCAGGCAAGTCAGTTAAGAACACATTCTTATTTTCAATGACGGCCTGGGAACAGTGGGTTAACTGCCTGTTCAGGGGCAGAACGACAGATTTGTACCTTGTCAGCTCGGGGGTTTGAACTCGCAACCTTCCGGTTACTAGTCCAACGCTCTAACCACTAGGCTACGCTGCCGCCCCAATGAAGATACTGATTGATTGATCTTATACCCATTTCTGACAAACTAACAGAACAAACGAAACAAAGAAGAACAACAAGATAAATAACGACAGTGACTTTCTATGAACTTAGTGTGTGTGTGTGTGTGTGTGAATCAAGGAAAGTAGGGAACTGGGTTACGTTTTGTCTGAGGGGGGTTCTGAGGGACAACACTGCCATCTATGGCCACACTGAGGTACTGCAGTACAGACATACTGGATTACATCATCAAATTGGAGACTGCTGGGTGCTTCAGGCAGGTATCACACAGACAAAGAAAGCAGGAGGGAGAGAGAGAGGGGTGGAGGGAGTTTGGGAGGAAGGGAGAAAGGGGTGGAGGGAGGGAGAGGGAAGGAGGGAGAGAGGTGTGGAGGGAGAGAAGGGTGGATGGAGGGAGAGAGGGGGAAGGAGGGAGGGAGGTGTGGAGGGAGAGAAGGGTGGATGGAGGGAGAGAGAGGGGAAGGAGGGAGGAAGAGAGGTGTGGAGGGATAGAAGGGTGGATGGAGGGAGAGAGGGGGAAGGAGAGAGGGAGAGAGGTGTGGAGGGATAGAAGGGTGGATGGAGGGAGAGAGGGGGAAGGAGGGAGGGAGAGAGGGGGCAGGATGGAGAGAGGTGTGGAGGGAGAGAAGGGTGGATGGAGGGAGAGAGAGGGGGAAGGAGGGAGGAAGAGAGGTGTGGAGGGATAGAAGGGTGGATGGCGGGAGAGAGGGGGAAGGAGGGAGAGAGGTGTGGAGGGAGAGAAGGGTGGATGGAGGGAGAGAGAGGGGGAAGGAGGGAGGAAGAGAGGTGTGGAGGGATAGAAGGGTAGGGTGGATGGAGGGAGAGAGGGGGAAGGAGGGAGAGAGGTGTGGAGGGAGAGAAGGGTGGATGGAGGGAGAGAGGGGGAAGGAGGGAGGGAGAGAGGTGTGGAGGGAGAGAAGGGTGGATCGAGGGCGAGAGGGGGAAGGAGAGAGGGAGCAGGATGGAGAGAAGGGTGGATCGAGGGAGAAGGAGGGAGAGAGGTGTGGAGGGAGAGAAGGGTGGATGGAGGGAGGGAGAGATATAAGAGGTCAGGTGTTAACGAACACACACACACACACACACACACACAGTACTTGATGGTGAGAGAAAATTATTCACAAACAAATTTTTTAAAAGGTAGAAATAATCCCTTTTCCATTCATAGACTTTATGTGTCGACCCATGGAATGGTGGGTTCATTTCTACAAGTGAGCATGTACCATGCACACATATATATTTACATGTTCACTATATACATCACTGGCATGAGTAATGAGCCCAGACCTTTGTCTGATTGGTATTTGACCCTGCTGGTCATCTATGAACATTTGAACATCTTGGCCATGTTCTGTTATAATCTCCACCCGGCACAGCCAGAAGAGGACTGGCCACCCCTCTTAGCCTGGTTTCTCTCTGGGTTTCTTTCTAGGTTATGGCCTTTCTAGGTTTTTCCTAGCCACTGTGCTTCTACACCTGCATTGCTTGCTGTTTGGGGTTATAGGCTGGGTTTCTGTACAGCACTGTGAGATTTCAGCTAATGTAAGAAGGGCTTTATAAATACATTGTATTTGATTTGATGGTCTTGAATGATTGTATAGAACTATGGAAAGGCCCCAGTACTCCTGTTGGTCCAGATGATATTGTTGCTGCATTGAACAGACTGTAAAACCATGACATCATGATATTGTTGCTGCATTGAACAGACTGTAAAACCATGACATCATTCAGTTCAGGTTGGCTGCCAATTCAACTCCAGGGGAAAAGAAGAGGACACACACTGTTGGTTGCTTAGGAATGGCTTCTGATGGTCTTCATATCTTTTCATCCCCCCCCCCCCTTCTGTGAGAGCAGACTGCCCCCTAGTGTCTAGTTTTGTATTTACATCATAAGGTAACGCCATCAGACTGCAGTCTGTCTACTGGCGGCAACTTGATCACCTGATCTGACCAGGAAACACTCTGGGCCCTGCATGGACAAGGGGTAACTCTGGGCCCTGCATGGACAAGAATAACTCTGGGCCCTGCATGGACAAGAATAACTCTGGGCCCTGCATGGACAAGGAGTAACTCTGGGCCCTGCATGGACAAGAATAACTCTGGGCCCTGCATGGAAAAGAATAACTCTAGGCCCTGCATGGACAAGAATAACTCTGGGCCCTGCATTGACAAGAATAACTCTGGGCCCTGCATGGACAAGAATAACTCTGGGCCCTGCATGGACAAGAATAACTCTGGGCCCTGCATGGACAAGAATAACTCTGGGCCCTGCATGGACAAGGGGTAACTCTGGGCCCTGCATGGACAAGGGGTAACTCTGGGCCCTGCATGGACAAGAATGACTCTGGGCCCTGCATGGACAAGAATGACTCTGGGCCCTGCATGGACAAGGGGTAACTCTGGGCCCTGCATGGACAAGAAAAAAACTGCATCCTGCATGGACAAGGGGTAACTCTGGGCCCTGCATGGACAAGAATAACTCTGGGCCCTGTATGGACAAGGGGTAACTCTAGGCCCTGCATGGACAAGAATAACTCTGGGCCCTGCATGGACAGGGGTAACTCTGGGCCCTGCACGGACAAGGGTAACTCTGGGCCCTGCATGGACAAGAAAACTCTGGGCCCTGTATGGACAAGGGGTAACTCTGGGCCCTGCATGCACAAGAATAACTCTGGGCCCTGCATGGACAAAAATAACTCTGGGCCCTGCATGGACAAAGGGTAACTCTGGGCCCTGCATGGACAAGGGGTAACTCTGGGCCCTGCATGGACAAGAAAAAAACTGCGTCCTACATGGACAAGGGATAACTCTGGGCCCTGCATGGACAAGAATAACTCTGGGCCCTGTATGGACAAGGGGTAACTCTGGGCCCTGCATGGACAAGAATAACTCTGGGCCCTGCATGTACAAGGGGTAACTCTGGACCCTGCATGGACAAGAATAACTCTGGGCCCTGTATGGACAAGGGGTAACTCTGGGGCCTGCATGGACAAGAATAACTCTGGGCCCTGCATGGACAGGGGTAACTCTGGGCCCTGCATGGACAAGGGGTAACTCTGGGCCCTGCATGGACAGGGGTAACTCTGGGCCCTGCATGGACAGGGGTAACTCTGGGCCCTGCATGGACAGGGGTAACTCTGGGCCCTGCATGGACAAGGGGTAACTCTGGGCCCTGCATGGACAAGGGGTAACTCTGGGCCCTGCTTGGACAAGGGGTAACTCTGGGCCCTGCATGGACAAGAATAACTCTGCGTCCTGCATGGACAAGGGGTAACTCTGGGCCCTGCATGGACAAGAATAACTCTGGGCCCTGTATGGACAAGGGGTAACTCTGGGGCCTGCATGGACAAGAATAACTCTGGGCCCTGCATGGACAAGGGGTAACTCTGGGCCCTGCATGGACAAGGGGTAACTCTGGGCCCTGCATGGACAAGAATGACTCTGGGCCCTGCATGGACAAGAATGACTCTGGGCCCTGCATGGACAAGGGGTAACTCTGGGCCCTGCATGGACAAGAAAAAAACTGCATCCTGCATGGACAAGGGGTAACTCTGGGCCCTGCATGGACAAGAATAACTCTGGGCCCTGTATGGACAAAGGGTAACTCTAGGCCCTGCATGGACAAGAATAACTCTGGGCCCTGCATGGACAGGGGTAACTCTGGGCCCTGCACGGACAAGGGTAACTCTGGGCCCTGCATGGACAAGAAAACTCTGGGCCCTGTATGGACAAGGGGTAACTCTGGGCCCTGCATGCACAAGAATAACTCTGGGCCCTGCATGGACAAAAATAACTCTGGGCCCTGCATGGACAAAGGGTAACTCTGGGCCCTGCATGGACAAGGGGTAACTCTGGGCCCTGCATGGACAAGAAAAAACTGCGTCCTACATGGACAAGGGATAACTCTGGGCCCTGCATGGACAAGAATAACTCTGGGCCCTGTATGGACAAGGGGTAACTCTGGGCCCTGCATGGACAAGAATAACTCTGGGCCCTGCATGTACAAGGGGTAACTCTGGACCCTGCATGGACAAGAATAACTCTGGGCCCTGTATGGACAAGGGGTAACTCATGGGCCCTGCATGGACAAGGGGTAACTCTGGGCCCTGCATGGACAAGAAAAAAACTGCATCCTGCATGGACAAGGGGTAACTCTGGGCCCTGCATGGACAAGAATAACTCTGGGCCCTGTATGGACAAGGGGTAACTCTAGGCCCTGCATGGACAAGAATAACTCTGGGCCCTGCATGGACAGGGGTAACTCTGGGCCCTGCACGGACAAGGGTAACTCTGGGCCCTGCATGGACAAGAAAACTCTGGGCCCTGTATGGACAAGGGGTAACTCTGGGCCCTGCATGCACAAGAATAACTCTGGGCCCTGCATGGACAAAAATAACTCTGGGCCCTGCATGGACAAAGGGTAACTCTGGGCCCTGCATGGACAAGGGGTAACTGGGCCCTGCATGGACAAGAAAAAAACTGCGTCCTACATGGACAAGGGATAACTCTGGGCCCTGCATGGACAAGAATAACTCTGGGCCCTGTATGGACAAGGGGTAACTCTGGGCCCTGCATGGACAAGAATAACTCTGGGCCCTGCATGTACAAGGGGTAACTCTGGACCCTGCATGGACAAGAATAACTCTGGGCCCTGTATGGACAAGGGGTAACTCTAGGCCCTGCATGGACAAGAATAACTCTGGGCCCTGCATGGACAGGGGTAACTCTGGGCCCTGCACGGACAAGGGTAACTCTGGGCCCTGCATGGACAAGAAAACTCTGGGCCCTGTATGGACAAGGGGTAACTCTGGGCCCTGCATGCACAAGAATAACTCTGGGCCCTGCATGGACAAAAATAACTCTGGGCCCTGCATGGACAAAGGGTAACTCTGGGCCCTGCATGGACAAGGGGTAACTGGGCCCTGCATGGACAAGAAAAAAACTGCGTCCTACATGGACAAGGGATAACTCTGGGCCCTGCATGGACAAGAATAACTCTGGGCCCTGTATGGACAAGGGGTAACTCTGGGCCCTGCATGGACAAGAATAACTCTGGGCCCTGCATGTACAAGGGGTAACTCTGGACCCTGCATGGACAAGAATAACTCTGGGCCCTGTATGGACAAGGGGTAACTCTGGGGCCTGCATGGACAAGAATAACTCTGGGCCCTGCATGGACAGGGGTAACTCTGGGCCCTGCATGGACAAGGGGTAACTCTGGGCCCTGCATGGACAGGGGTAACTCTGGGCCCTGCATGGACAGGGGTAACTCTGGGCCCTGCATGGACAGGGGTAACTCTGGGCCCTGCATGGACAAGGGGTAACTCTGGGCCCTGCATGGACAAGGGGTAACTCTGGGCCCTGCTTGGACAAGGGGTAACTCTGGGCCCTGCATGGACAAGAATAACTCTGCGTCCTGCATGGACAAGGGGTAACTCTGGGCCCTGCATGGACAAGAATAACTCTGGGCCCTGTATGGACAAGGGGTAACTCTGGGCCCTGTATGGACAAGGGGTAACTCTGGGCCCTGTATGGACAAGGGGTAACTCTGGGCCCTGTATGGACAAGGGGTAACTCTGGGCCCTGTATGGACAAGGGGTAACTCTGGGCCCTGCATGGACAAGAATAACTCTGGGCCCTGCATGGACAAGGGGTAACTCTGGGCCCTGCATGGACAAGAATAACTCTGGGCCCTGTATGGACAAGGGGTAACTCTGGGCCCTGCATGGACAAGAATAACTCTAGGCCCTGCATGGACAGGGGTAACTCTGGGCCCTGCATGGACAAGGGGTAACTCTGGGCCCTGCATGGACAATAATAACTCTGGGCCCTGCATGGACAGGGGTAACTCTGGGCCCTGCATGGACAGGGGTAACTCTGGGCCCTGCATGGACAGGGGTAACTCTGGGCCCTGCATGGACAGGGGTAACTCTGGGCCCTGCATGGACAGGGGTAACTCTGGGCCCTGCATGGACAGGGGTAACTCTGGGCCCTGCATGGACAGGGGTAACTCTGGGCCCTGCATGGACAGGGGTAACTCTGGGCCCTGCATGGACAAGGGGTAACTCTGGGCCCTGCATGGACAGGGGTAACTCTGGGCCCTGCATGGACAGGGGTAACTCTGGGCCCTGCATGGACAATGGGTAACTCTGGGCCCTGCATGGACAGGGGTAACTCTGGGCCCTACTTAGATAGGTGCGGCAGGGTAACCTAGCAGTTAGAGCATTGGACTAGTAATCGTAAGTTTGCAAGTTCAAATCCCCGAGCTGACAAGGTACAAATCTGTCGTTCTGCCTCTGAACAGGCAGTTAACTCACTGAATTTGGGTTAGTTGACATGTAGGAACATCCACCTGACAAAGTACTGTAGTAGAATAGACCTCCTCTCCATAACAACAGGGCAACACCCAATCTCCTGGAGCCTAACAGTCCTCCCCTGTAAAAGCAGTGTGTTCTTCTGACTGCATACTGCAGGAGTGTGACGGTTGTTCTCTCCAGGCAACCATTTTGATCACCACCAGATGCCTTGGTCAGACAAACAGGACCTTGTATTCTACCTCTATTTCCCTGTCCCCCACTCTCTCCTGCTCCAACTTCTCATGGAGTGTCTACTCGTTCACTACTTCCCACGAATCTAAACGTTTTGGACGGGTTGAGGCGCTAGTGGGAGTTTTATTTATACATGTCCTAGGGCCAGCCCTATTTTTTTTGTTGTTGGCAGTTTTAAAGTTAATTTCTTAACATTCTTGACATTTTGTCATGACTTATGCATTGTTAACATGATATCTGAGAGAGAATAACTAACAAAATCATTGGAGTTGGGGGGGGGGGGGGGGGGGCCTGGAGGTCACGGCTCTTGGGTGCCCGGTCGGTAATTTGACCATAATTAGAACAAGTTTAGCTAGCTAGACTAACAAAAAATAGTAAATATGTCAGCTGACATGGGTTTATTGAGTGACTGCCATAACAAGAACACATCTGTTAAACCACAACCACATTTAAAAAATTGTCCCCTTGTGTATTTTAGTATTCCAACTCTTAACAGTAAATTGAGAACCCCGACTGAGGTCCTAAAACTAACCGCGTGGCCCTAATGTGGTTGCGTGTGTTGCTTACACCTAGGGCCAGCCCTGTCAGTTATCATTTCCTTTCAAATCAGTGAAGTGAACAAGTGCATATTTTGGGAGGAAGGAGAGATTTGGGAAATAGTCCCCCCACCACCCACCACCCATTTTAGGATTAGGTTAGGATTGAAGGAGATGAAGATGATCCTCGATCTGCACCTAGTGGAAACTTCACACAGAAGTATAAGAGGGTAGAGGTGGAACAGCATCTCTTCCTGGTGGGATCCAAGGATAAGTAGCTGCTACCTTGGCAACAACTACTGGGGATCCTAAAAAAAAAACTAAATACTAACCCGTCCTCCTAATCGAACCCCCAGTCCTCCTAATCCAACACTATCCAACCCCCAGTCCTCCTAAACCAAAACTATCCAAACCCCAGTCCTCCTAATCCAACACTATCTAACCCCCAGTCCTCCTAATCGAACCCCCAGTCCTCCTAATCCAACACTATCCAACCCCCAGTCCTCCTAATCCAACACTATCCAACCCCCAGTCCTCCTAATCCAACACTATCCAACCCCCAGTCCTCCTAATGCAACACTATCTAACCCCCAGTCCTCCTAATCCAACACTATCTAACCCCCAGTCCTCCTAATGCAACACTATCTAACCCCCAGTCCTCCTAATCCAACACTATCCAACCCCCAGTCCTCCTAATGCAACACTATCTAACCCCCAGTCCTCCTAATCCAACACTATCTAACCCCCAGTCCTCCTAATCCAACACTATCCAACCCCCCTGTCCTCCAAACTAACTACTTGTCCCCCTGACACCCTTATTCTACCACACTTTTCCCCCAGCTAAACCCCTTCCTTATCACCATAACCTTTAACCTCGTCCTCCCCCAGCTAAGGCCCTTCCATATCTCCGTGACCTTTAACCTCGTCCTCCCCCAGCTAAGCCCCTTCTTCACTTCCGTGACCTTTAACCTCGTCCTGCCCTCAGCTAAGCCCCTTCCTTAACCCTGTGACCTTTAACCCTGTGCGCATCTGTCTGATGACTCTACCCAACATCCTGCCAATATGTCTGAGTGCCTCCCAAACAGCACCATATTCCCTATATAGTGCACTACTTTAGACCAGAGCCCTGTTCCCTATATAGTGCACTACTTTAGACCAGAGCCCTGTTCCCTATATAGTACACTACTTTAGACCAGAACCCTGTTCCCTATATAGTACACTACTTTAGACCAGAGCCCTGTTCCCTATATAGTACACTACTTTAGACCAGAGCCCTGTTCCCTATATAGTACACTACTTTAGACCAGAGCCCTGTTCCCTATATAGGACACTACTTTAGACCAGAGCCCTATTCCCTATATAGTACACTACTTTAGACCAGAGCCCTATTCCCTATATAGTGCACTACTTTAGACCAGAGCCCTGCTCCCTATATAGTACACTACTTTAGACCAGAGCCCTATTCCCTATATAGTACACTACTTTAGACCAGAGCCCTATTCCCTATATAGTACACTACTTTAGACCAGAGCCCTATTCCCTATATAGTACACTACTTTAGACCAGAGCCCTGTTCCCTATATAGTACACTACTTTAGACCAGAGCCCTATTCCCTATATAGTGCACTACTTTAGACCAGAGCCCTGTTCCCTATATAGTACACTACTTTAGACCAGAGCCCTATTCCCTATATAGTGCACTACTTTAGACCAGAGCCCTATTCCCTATATAGTACACTACTTTAGACCAGAGCCCTATTCCCTATATAGTACACTACTTTAGACCAGAGCCCTATTCCCTATATAGTACACTACTTTAGACCAGAGCCCTGTTCCCTATATAGTACACTACTTTAGACCAGAGCCCTATTCCCTATATAGTGCACTACTTTAGACCAGAGCCCTATTCCCTATATAGTACACTACTTTAGACCAGAGCCCTATTCCCTATATAGTACACTACTTTAGACCAGAGCCCTATTCCCTATATAGTGCACTACTTTAGACCAGAGCCCTGTTCCCTATATAGTGCACTACTTTAGACCAGAGCCCTATTCCCTATATAGTACACTACTTTAGACCAGAGCTCTGTTCCCTATATAGTACACTACTTTAGACCAGAGCCCTATTCCCTATATAGTACACTACTTTAGACCAGAGCCCTATTCCCTATATAGTACACTACTTTAGACCAGAGCCCTGTTCCCTATATAGTACACTACTTTAGACCAGAGCCCTATTCCCTATATAGTACACTACTTTAGACCAGAGCCCTATTCCCTATATAGTACACTACTTTAGACCAGAGCCCTATTCCCTATATAGTACACTACTTTAGACCAGAGCCCTGTTCCCTATATAGTACACTACTTTAGACCAGAGCCCTGTTCCCTATATAGTACACTACTTTAGACCAGAGCCCTATTCCCTATATAGTACACTACTTTAGACCAGAGCCCTATTCCCTATATAGTACACTACTTTAGACCAGAGCCCTATTCCCTATATAGTACACTACTTTAGACCAGAGCCCTGTTCCCTATATAGTACACTACTTTAGACCAGAGCCCTATTCCCTATATAGTACACTACTTTAGACCAGAGCCCTACTGCCTATATAGTACACTACTTTAGACCAGAGCCCTGTTCCCTATATAGTACACTACTTTAGACCAGAGCCCTGCTCCCTATATAGTACTTTACTTTAGACCAGAGCCCTATTGCCTATATAGTACACTACTTTAGACCAGAGCCCTATTGCCTATATAGTACTTTACTTTAGACCAGAGCCCTGTTCCCTATATAGTACACTACTTTAGACCAGAGCCCTGCTCCCTATATAGTACTTTACTTTAGACCAGAGCCCTGTTCCCTATATAGTACACTACTTTAGACCAGAGCCCTGCTCCCTATATAGTACACTACTTTAGACCAGAGCCCTGTTCCCTATATAGTACTTTACTTTAGACCAGAGCCCTGCTCCCTATATAGTACTTTACTTTAGACCAGAGCCCTGTTCCCTATATAGTACACTACTTTAGACCAGAGCCCTATTCCCTATATAGTACACTACTTTAGACCAGAGCCCTATTCCCTATATAGTACACTACTTTAGACCAGAGCCCTATTCCCTATATAGTACGCTACTTTAGACCAGAGCCCTGTTCCCTATATAGTACACTACTTTAGACCAGAGCCCTATTCCCTATATAGTACACTACTTTAGACCAGAGCCCTACTGCCTATATAGTACACTACTTTAGACCAGAGCCCTGTTCCCTATACAGTACACTACTTTAGACCAGAGCCCTGCTCCCTATATAGTACTTTACTTTAGACCAGAGCCCTATTGCCTATATAGTACACTACTTTAGACCAGAGCCCTATTGCCTATATAGTACTTTACTTTAGACCAGAGCCCTGTTCCCTATATAGTACACTACTTTAGACCAGAGCCCTGCTCCCTATATAGTACTTTACTTTAGACCAGAGCCCTGTTCCCTATATAGTACACTACTTTAGACCAGAGCCCTGCTCCCTATATAGTACACTACTTTAGACCAGAGCCCTGTTCCCTATATAGTACTTTACTTTAGACCAGAGCCCTGCTCCCTATATAGTACTTTACTTTAGACCAGAGCCCTGTTCCCTATATAGTACACTACTTTAGACCAGAGCCCTATTCCCTATATAGTACACTACTTTAGACCAGAGCCCTATTCCCTATATAGTACACTACTTTAGACCAGAGCCCTATTCCCTATATAGTACACTACTTTAGACCAGAGCCCTGTTCCCTATATAGTACACTACTTTAGACCAGAGCCCTATTCCCTATATAGTACACTACTTTAGACCAGAGCCCTACTGCCTATATAGTACACTACTTTAGACCAGAGCCCTGTTCCCTATATAGTACACTACTTTAGACCAGAGCCCTGCTCCCTATATAGTACTTTACTTTAGACCAGAGCCCTATTGCCTATATAGTACACTACTTTAGACCAGAGCCCTATTGCCTATATAGTACTTTACTTTAGACCAGAGCCCTGTTCCCTATATAGTACACTACTTTAGACCAGAGCCCTGCTCCCTATATAGTACTTTACTTTAGACCAGAGCCCTGTTCCCTATATAGTACACTACTTTAGACCAGAGCCCTGTTCCCTATATAGTGCACTACTTTAGACCAGAGCCCTGTTCCCTATATAGTGCACTACTTTAGACCAGAGCCCTGCTCCCTATATAGTACTTTACTTTAGACCAGAGCCCTGCTCCCTATATAGTACTTTACTTTAGACCAGAGCCCTATTCCCTATATAGTACACTACTTTAGACCAGAGCCCTATTCCCTATATAGTACACTACTTTAGACCAGAGCCCTATTCCCTATATAGTACACTACTTTAGACCAGAGCCCTATTCCCTATATAGTACACTACTTTAGACCAGAGCCCTATTCCCTATATAGTACTTTACTTTAGACCAGAGCCCTGCTCCCTATATAGTACACTACTTTAGACCAGAGCCCTATTCCCTATATAGTACACTACTTTAGACCAGAGCCCTGCTCCCTATATAGTGCACTACTTTAGACCAGAGCCCTATTCCCTATATAGTACACTACTTTAGACCAGAGCCCTATTCCCTATATAGTACACTACTTTAGACCAGAGCCCTATTCCCTATATAGTACACTACTTTAGACCAGAGCCCTATTCCCTATATAGTACACTACTTTAGACCAGAGCCCTATTCCCTATATAGTGCACTACTTTAGACCAGAGCCCTATTCCCTATATAGTGCACTACTTTAGACCAGAGCCCTATTCCCTATATAGTACACTACTTTAGACCAGAGCCCTATTCCCTATATAGTACACTACTTTAGACCAGAGCCCTATTCCCTATATAGTGCACTACTTTAGACCAGAGCCCTATTCCCTATATAGTACACTACTTTAGACCAGAGCCCTATTCCCTATATAGTACACTACTTTAGACCAGAGCCCTATTCCCTATATAGTACACTACTTTAGAGCTGAGCCCTATTCCCTATATAGTACACTACTTTAGACCAGAGCCCTATTCCCTATATAGTACACTACTTTAGACCAGAGCCCTATTCCCTATATAGTACACTACTTTAGACCAGAGCCCTATTCCCTATATAGTACACTACTTTAGACCAGAGCCCTATTCCCTATATAGTACACTACTTTAGACCAGAGCCCTGCTCCCTATATAGTACTTTACTTTAGACCAGAGCCCTATTCCCTATATAGTACACTACTTTAGACCAGAGCCCTGCTCCCTATATAGTGCACTACTTTAGACCAGAGCCCTATTCCCTATATAGTACACTACTTTAGACCAGAGCCCTGTTCCCTATATAGTACACTACTTTAGACCAGAGCCCTATTCCCTATATAGTACACTACTTTAGACCAGAGCCCTATTCCCTATATAGTACACTACTTTAGACCAGAGCCCTATTCCCTATATAGTGCACTACTTTAGACCAGAGCCCTATTCCCTATATAGTACTTTACTTTAGACCAGAGCCCTGCTCCCTATATAGTACTTTACTTTAGACCAGAGCCCTATTCCCTATATAGTACTTTACTTTAGACCAGAGCCCTATTCCCTATATAGTACTTTACTTTAGACCAGAGCCCTATTCCCTATATAGTACACTACTTTAGACCAGAGCCCTATTCCCTATATAGTACACTACTTTAGACCAGAGCCCTGCTCCCTATATAGTACACTACTTTAGACCAGAGCCCTATTCCCTATATAGTACACTACTTTAGACCAGAGCCCTATTCCCTCTATATAGTGCACTACTTTAGACCAGAGCCCTATTCCCTATATAGTACACTACTTTAGACCAGAGCCCTGCTCCCTATATAGTACACTACTTTAGACCAGAGCCCTATTCCCTATATAGTACTTTACTTTAGACCAGAGCCCTATTCCCTATATAGTGCACTACTTTAGACCAGAGCCCTATTCCCTATATAGTGCACTACTTTAGACCAGAGCCCTATTCCCTATATAGTACACTACTTTAGACCAGAGCCCTATTCCCTATATAGTGCACTACTTTAGACCAGAGCCCTATTCCCTATATAGTACACTACTTTAGACCAGAGCCCTATTCCCTATATAGTACACTACTTTAGACCAGAGCCCTATTCCCTATATAGTACACTACTTTAGACCAGAGCCCTATTCCCTATATAGTACACTACTTTAGACCAGAGCCCTATTCCCTATATAGTACACTACTTTAGACCAGAGCCCTATTCCCTATATAGTGCACTACTTTAGACCAGAGCCCTATTCCCTATATAGTACACTACTTTAGACCAGAGCCCTATTCCCTATATAGTACACTACTTTAGACCAGAGCCCTATTCCCTATATAGTACACTACTTTAGACCAGAGCCCTATTCCCTATATAGTACACTACTTTAGACCAGAGCCCTATTCCCTATATAGTACACTACTTTAGACCAGAGCCCTATTCCCTATATAGTGCACTACTTTAGACCAGAGCCCTATTCCCTATATAGTACACTACTTTAGACCAGAGCCCTATTCCCTATATAGTACACTACTTTAGACCAGAGCCCTATTCCCTATATAGTGCACTACTTTAGACCAGAGCCCTATTCCCTATATAGTACACTACTTTAGACCAGAGCCCTATTCCCTATATAGTACACTACTTTAGACCAGAGCCCTATTCCCTATATAGTACACTACTTTAGACCAGAGCCCTATTCCCTATATAGTGCACTACTTTAGACCAGAGCCTGAACAGATTGTGCATGTACACAAAAACTCAAACTCAAATGATCTTGCTAACTAGTCTAAAGGCCAGTTTTATTGCTTCTTTAACCAGGACAACAGTTTTCAGCTGTGCTAACATAATTGCAAAAGGGTTTTCTTATGATCAATTAGCCTTTTCAAATGATAAACTTGGATTAGCTAAAACAACGTGCCATTGGAACACAGGACTGATGGTTGCTGGTAATCGGCCTCTGTATGCCTATGTAGATATTCCATTCAAAATAAGCCGTTTTTCTTCACGAGCGGTATGACGGCTGCGTGGTCCCATGGTGTTTATACTTGCGTACTATTGTTTGTACAGATGAACTTGGTACCTTCAGGCGTTTCGAAATTGCTCCCAAGGACGAACCAAACTGTGCTCTCGATCGGCACGCACTGAGCAATATATTTGAAATAGTTGATCGATTTACTACTGTAAAGTGGGTCCGATTAAAATGAGAGAAGGGACGTTTGTTTGCCTATTGGCTACATCACGAGGATGAAACCATCACAGTCAGTTAATAAATAGGATATAGAGAGATATTTCTATATAAAACTATTTTAGAACTCAAAAGATGCAAATAAAAAATAAGATATTGGCTCTTATCACTAATGGCAAATGATTGCATCTCATTATATTTCCCCGTTTCTCTTGTTCTGATTAAATAAACGTGTGTTATAGTATCCACACCACATGCCTGCTTACAATGCAATACCTCAGCCACAAGAATCTGTGCTTAGGTCTAGACACGTTAAGCACATTCCCACGTCAGGTCCACTTTTTTATGAGTTTATACAGTTCAAATCAAGTTTGGCGTATGTTTTGGGTGTATAT
>NC_034187.2:82154142-82175824 GCF_002021735.2 Oncorhynchus kisutch
TCAGTATTTCAACCTGTATAACATTCAATACTCTGGGAAGAGTTCTGATTATATATATATATAATCCTACGTGTCCATCCTATCGCTGGACGGTGGGTAGAAACAGCAATTCATGCTCATAAAAATCAAAAACATCAATAAAAGAATGAAGTAAAAATCATTTATATAAATCACATTTAAAACTTAACAGAAGAGTCCACGATCTATAAAGGAAAACTGCAGAGAAAAAGACTGGTAACACCAAGGCGCAGTTTCCCCTAGATACAGATCTAGGATCAGATTCCCCATAGATACAGATCTAGGATCAGATTCCCCTAGATACAGATCTAGGATCAGATTCCCCTAGATACAGATCTAGGATCAGATTCCCCATAGATACAGATCTAGGATCAGATTCCCCTAGATACAGATCTAGGATCAGATTCCCCTAGATACAGATCTAGGATCAGATTCCCATAGATACAGATCTAGGATCAGATTCCCCTAGATACAGATCTAGGATCAGATTCCCATAGATACAGATCTAGGATCAGATTCCCCTAGATACAGATCTAGGATCAGATTCCCCTAGATACAGATCTAGGATCAGATTCCCCCTTCCCCAAGCCTAAGCATTAGTGAAATACAAAACTGACCCAAGATCAGCATCCCGGGTCAACGTCACCCTAGTCCTGGGGGAGAGCAAGAGAAGTTACCGAAATTCAGTACGGTAATTGAGGATGAAATCGATGCTGCATTTCCTATCGAATTGTAGCCTGTTCCCAGATGTTTGTGCCATTATGACAAGGAGTTGACGTGATAACGCAAAACAGAGTTGGCACCAGGCTAGCCTAACGGCAAGCAGGCGGGCTAGGAAACCAGGCAGTACAACACTCAAAAGCACATAGACATGAAACTCATACGGGGACAACTGTACAAAAATACGACTTCAAACAGAGACCACTTCATATGAACATGTGCTATACAGGTATTGTTATTTCACCTTTATTTAACCAGGTAGGCTAGTTGAGAACACCTTTATTTAACCAGGTAGGCTAGTTGAGAACACCTTTATTTAACCAGGTAGGCTAGTTGAGAACACCTTTATTTAACCAGGTAGGCTAGTTGAGAACACCTTTATTTAACCAGGTAGGCTAGTTGAGAACACCTTTATTTAACCGGGTAGGCTAGTTGAGAACACCTTTATTTAACCGGGTAGGCTAGTTGAGAACACCTTTATTTAACCAGGTAGGCTAGTTGAGAACAAGTTCTCATTTACAACTGCGACCTGGCCAAGATAAAGCAAAGCAGTGTGACACAGACAACAACACCTGGGAGAAATATCAAGACTAGCCTGGTCCCAGATCTGTTTGTGCTGTAAAGTCAATGTAGAAACAGACTGGTAAACCAAACTATCACCAGAATACCTTAAAAAAACAAAAACAGCTTCTAGTACAGTACCTTAGAAATGACTTAACATGTAAAAAAAAAAACACACATTACTGTAAGACGACAATACAGTATATCGTTCCATTCAGGACATGTCGGTTCTCCAACATACTTTCATATCAGTCAATTGGCTCAAAAAAAGGACTTCTTGGTAAGTTCTGTCATCAACCCATAGAGCTCTGGTCCAACATCATACACTAGTAAAGGCAATAGGACCCCATCTAGTAAAGCACTTCTCTAAAACCAGGCAGATTCAGCACCCACAAAGGAAAGGTGAATATACCGTATGGTTGGGTAGTTTAAAGGTCACATGTCTATACTAATCGAAGGGTACATTTTTAAAAATGTATATCCATTTTGGGTTAATTGTTGGGTATAAATTAAGAAAATAAAAAATAAAAAACATCCTACCTTATTAGAATATCTGGCACAAAAAATATTCATTAGAATCCATTTGTACGTTTTAATTAAGTAATAAAATTGTATTTCAAGTAGAAAGTAATTTGGGAGCCCTGAGAATTGACTATGAGTTGGTTAATTTGCTAGCATGCTTGGCTGCTAGCATGCTTGGCTGCTAGCATGCTTGGCTGCTAGCATGCTTGGCTGCTAGCATGCTTGGCTGCTAGCATGCTTGGCTGCTAGCATGCTTGGCTGCTAGCATGCTTGGCTGCTAGCATGCTTGGCTGCTAGCATGCTTGGCTGCTAGCATGCTTGGCTGCTAGCATGCTTGGCTGCTAGCATGCTTGGCTGCTAGCATGCTTGGCTGCTAGCATGCTTGGCTGCTAGCATGCTTGGCTAAAACAAAATGGGGGCTTGTCTACGTGACTCTTGCATGGTGGTGTGTGTGTGTGTGGAGGCACATTGCTCATCCCTGGATATTAAAGAAGTTAAATCGACAGCAGGAGAAGGACATGTAGTGGATGTCCCACACAGAAACAGGAGCAATATTCACTTCCTCCTCTGAACAACAAATAAAACATACACCAATTGTGTAGCAAACCGTTATATCAGGAGAAGGCCCATCTTTCAGTACATACTCTGGTTATCTGAACACTACCAGTCAGTCTCTTCCAGTATTGTGTCAGAAGGCTCCATGTGGAAGACCAGGTACCTCTTGCATTTTTTTTTTATTGATGCCCAGGAAGGCCAGATCACCATCTTGGGACGTGGATACCGGGTCTGCTCTACTCTGGTGAGCTGAGAACCAGGACCAATCATCGGGTCACATTATAAAACACAAGTTCACAGATGACAGTCACACAACGGTAGAAATGGGTAAGAATCTGTGTTCAGGGGTTAACGTCCATAACTCATCTCTGTTAGGGACAATTTCTGCTTTCAAATGAGAACAGTTCATTTAGATAACAGTCTGCTATGGAGAATGAGTGATTGTTTAGGATGTTGGTTTGCCTGTCAGTGCAAAACCAGAAAGACGGGCTCTGAGAAGGGGTTTTGTCCATTCTTTCAGCCACAGAATTCACCCCTACAGTGAGTCTGAACTGAAACTTACTTCCTTTGATCAGCTCTATACCCTTCTCTCGTCGCTGGCAAAGGGGTCAATTACACAGCAGGTCCTCTATGAGCAGTCCAGTCCACAAGGTCAAGAAAACAAAGCCTTGCTCCAAAATGGCTGCTGTGCTGCATTCCATAGAGCCCACTGGGCTCTAAATCAGTTCTTTTATAACTGGAAACAACCACATTGGGACCATGAATCTGGCTACAAAATGGCCAAACTAAAATTCCCCAAAATGGCCGCTGAGATTACATTTCACTCAATTACAGAGCAGGTTGTCTAATGGAAGCCGGTCCAGATCGTAGAACAGGTCACTGATCCCTTCGTCATCGCCCAGGCTAAGCAGGTAGTCATCCCCCACGAGAGAGAGGGGGATGAAGGGCTCCTGGTCAACATCCTGGAGGGGGAGGAGGGAGGTGAGGGAGGAAGGCAGGGGGGAGACAGGAGAAACTGTCACTGCAGAGCATGCTGGGAGGCTGGACAGGGCGTTGGAGAAAACGGTACCGGTGTAGTTATTACCCTCTGGTGAGAGATGGGTACAGAGCAAGAAGAGGAAAAAGAAGGTGAGAGAAAGGTGAGAGAAAGGTGAGAGTTAAGTTTCCAATAACTCACCACAGAATTAAGTCTGAAGGTGGGGCCTCACCCATAGAGCTAGATAGAGGACTCTATAGTGCCCAAAACCATGTTTAAGCACGGGCGGCAACATTAACCCTCCTGTTCCGTTCGTTCAATGTTAATTCATTCTGTGTTCCCGGTCCAAAATGGCCGCCACTGTTATAGTTTATTATAAATCCATACTAATACATATATTATCACCTAATGTTGTGTTGGGCTCACCTTGTGACACCTTGAGGAAGGATGTGGAGTTTCCACTGGCATAGGACGAAGATGAAGACGGATGTCCATTTTCATTCAGCGCAGAGTTGTTTTTCAGTGGGGAGGAAGGGGCGTGATCATCTGAGCACAGGAAGACTTCTATTGGACCCTGGGTGCTGCTCATGTGGACCTGGAGACTCTGATAGGGCAATCAAAAAAAATGTATCAACCAAACTTTACAACCAATCATACACCAAAAGTATGTGGACACCTGCTCGTCGATCATCTCATTCTAAAATGATGGGCATTAATATGGAATTGAGCCCCGCTTTTGCTGCTACAACAGCCTCCACTCTTCTGGGAAGGCTTTCCACTAGATGTTGGAACATTGCTGCTATAACAGCCTCCAGTCTTCTGGGAAGGCTTTCCACTAGATGTTGGAACATTGCTGCTATAACAGCCTCCACTCTTCTGGGAAGGCTTTCCACTAGATGTTGGAACATTGCTGCTATAACAGCCTCCACTCTTCTGGGAAGGCTTTCCACTAGATGTTGGAACATTGCTGCTATAACAGCCTCCAGTCTTCTGGGAAGGCTTTCCACTAGATGTTGGAACATTGCTGCTATAACAGCCTCCAGTCTTCTGGGAAGGCTTTCCACTAGATGTTGGAACATTGCTGAGGGGACTTGTTTCCATTCAGCCACAAGAGCATAAGTGAGATCGGGCGCTGAGGTTGGGTGATTAGGCCTGGCTAGCAGTCGCTGTTCCAATTCATCCCAAAGGTGTTCGATGGGGTTCAGGTCAGGGCTCGGTGCAGACCACTCAAGTTCTTCCACACCAATCTCGACAAATCATTTCTGTGCGGTGCTTCGTGCGTGGGGACATTGTCATGCTGAAATAGAAGCAGAAAGGGGCCTTCCTCAAACTGTTGCCACAAAGTTGGGAAGCACAGAATCATCTAGAATGTCATTGAATGCTGTACCGTTAAGATTTCCCTTCACTGGAACAAAATTTCTCCACCAAACTTTACAGTTGGCACAACGCTGTCGGGTAAGTAGCGTTCTGCTGGCATCCACCAAACCCATTTTAGGATTGTGGGCGTCTGCATGGCCATGAAAACCCATTTCATCCACCAAACCCATTTCATCCACCAAACCCATTTTAGGATTGTGGGCGTCTGCATGGCCATGAAAACCCATTTCATCCACCAAACCCATTTTAGGATTGTGGGCGTCTGCATGGCCATGAAAACCCATTTCATCCACCAAACCCATTTTAGGATTGTGGGCATCTGCATGGCCATGAAAACCCATTTCATGACGCTCCAGAAGAACAGTGTTGACGTTGCTTCCAGAGGCAGTTTGGAATTCGATAGACGTGAGAGTGTTGCAACCGAGGACAGACACATTTCTTATGCACTTCAGCGGTCCCATTCTGTGAGTTTGTGTGGTCTACCACTTCACTGCTGAGCCGTTGTTGCTCCTAGACGTTTCCACTTTCCACAATAACAGCACTTACAGTTGACCGGGGGCAGCTCTAGCAGGGCGGATATTTGACGAACTGACTCGTTGGAAAGGTGCTACGACGGTGTCACGTTGAAAGTCACTGAGCTCTTCGAATACGGTGCCAGCCAGCCTACTGCCTACTAATGTTTGTCTATGGAGATGGCATGGCTGTGCGGTTGATGTTATACACCTGTCAGCAACGGGTGTGACTGAAATTGCAGAAATCACTCATTTGAAGGGGTGTCCACAAACCTGTGTTATTGCATAGTGTATCAGTCAAATCAGTGACTGTCAGCAGGGACGTGACACGAGAGGACGTGTTACCAGGTTCCTTGTTTGGTCTCTGTTTAGGGTGTGTGTGTGTGTGTGTGTGTGTGTACCTCTGCAGGGTCTGGCACATCCAGTCTGGTTTCAGCAGGGGCTTTGACCATGATGACCGTCTGGTCATTCAGACTAGGAATCCTTTTCACATCATCATATGATATGTACGCAAACGTACCCAGAGGTTAAGGAAAAAGTAGTCGTTCTCACACACAGGACAAGAACACACTTCTACGCACACACACACAGCATGTCACTCTCAAGCAATCAGATACACACACACACACAGTCAGATACAGATTCTCACACACACACACACAGGACAAGAACACACTTCTACGCACACACACACACACACAGCATGTCACTCACAAGCAATCAGATACACACACAGTCAGATACAGATTCTCACACAGTCAGACACACACACACACACACGCTGAGAAAAAAAGCTGTAAACGCAAACCAATTCACACACTGGACAACAGACACAATTAGATCTCAGTCACACAGCAGGGTTGTAAAGGAAGGCTATTTCCTTGTGGGTGTGTCTTCAGTCATCTGTTGGACGATGAGTGTGCAGGTGTGTATGAGTTCATCCAGTCTCCTCTCCTCCTGGGTCAACTCTAGCAGTTGTTTACCCACAGAGCCAGGGGTCTGGACACTGGCCACTCCTTCTGGAGACAGGCTACAGCCCCTACACACACACACGAGGAGAGCACATGTTAACACACACACACACACACAGGAGGAGAGGACATGTTAACACACACACACACACACACAGGAGGAGAGGACATGTTAACACACACACACACACAGGAGGAGAGGACATGTTAACACACACACACACACACACACACAGGAGGAGAGGACATGTTAACACACACACACACACACACACACACACACACACACAGGAGGAGAGGACATGTTAACACACACACACACACACACAAACGGGAAAGAACACACATGTTTTATTCCACACACGGTCTACCCGTGGCACTATCGTGCCCCAATCACACACAGGCATAAATCAAATCAAATCATGGCTGTTAGTGGGGAGTAAGTGGGATATTGTCCGTTACAGCACGGGTTCCACCAACTTTGGTGCTTTTTTAGCCAGGAAGTGCAAATCAGGTTGGCACTGCACAGCAATGTATCAAGGTCATCCACAGACCTCCCCCACCACTCCCAGCCATGTATCAAGCCCCCCCCCTCCCCACTCCCAGCCATGTATCAAGCCCCCCTCCCCAATAACAGCCGTGTATCAAGCCCCCCCCCCCCACTCCCAGCAATGTATCAAGCCCCCCACTCCCAGCCATGTATCAAGCCCCCCTCCCCACTAACAGCCATGTATCAAGCCCCCCCACTCCCAGCCATGTATCAAGCCCCCCACTCCCAGCCATGTATCAAGCCCCCCACTCCCAGCCATGTATCAAGCCCCCCCCCCCCCTCCCCACTAACAGCCATGTATCAAGCCCCCCCTCCCCACTAACAGCCATGTATCAAGCCCCCCCCACTCACAGCCATGTATCAAGCCCCCCCCCCCTCTACTCCCAGCCATGTATCAAGGCCCCCCCCCTCTACTCCCAGCCATGTATCAAGGCCCCCCCCCACCCCCCCTCTACTCCCAGCCATGTATCAAGGCCCCCCCCCTCTACTCCCAGCCATGTATCAAGGCCCCCCCCTCTACTCACAGCCATGTATCAAGCCCCCCCCCCCCACCCCCCCTCTACTCCCAGCCATGTATCAAGGCCCCCCCCCTCTACTCCCAGCCATGTATCAAGGCCCCCCCCCCTCTACTCACAGCCATGTATCAAGGCCCCCCCCCTCTACTCCCAGCCATGTATCAAGGCCCCCCCCCCTCTACTCACAGCCATGTATCAAGGCCCCCCCCCCTCTACTCACAGCCATGTATCAAGGCCCCCCCCCCCCTCTACTCACAGCCATGTATCAAGGCCCCCCCCCCCCCCCACAGCCATGTATCAAGCCCCCCTCCCCACTAACAGCCATGTATCAAGCCCCCCCCACTCACAGCCATGTATCAAGCCCCCCTCCCCACTAACAGCCATGTATCAAGCCCCCCTCCCCACTAACAGCCATGTATCAAGCCCCCCTCCCCACTAACAGCCATGTATCAAGCCCCCCTCCCCACTGACAGCCATGTATCAAGGCCCCCCCCCTCTACTCCCAGCCATGTATCAAGGCCCCCCCCCCTCTACTCCCAGCCATGTATCAAGGCCCCCCCCTCTACTCCCAGCCATGTATCAAGGCCCCCCCCTCTACTCCCAGCCATGTATCAAGCCCCCCCCCCACCCCCCCTCTACTCCCAGCCATGTATCAAGCCCCCCCCCACCCCCCCTCTACTCCCAGCCATGTATCAAGGCCCCCCCCCCCCTCTACTCCCAGCCATGTATCAAGGCCCCCCCCTCTACTCCCAGCCATGTATCAAGCCCCCCCCCACCCCCCCTCTACTCCCAGCCATGTATCAAGGCCCCCCCCCCTCTACTCCCCGCCATGTATCAAGGCCCCCCCCCCCCTCTACTCACAGCCATGTATCAAGCCCCCCCCCTCTACTCACAGCCATGTATCAAGGCCCCCCCCCCTCTACTCCCAGCCATGTATCAAGCCCCCCCCCCACCCCCCCTCTACTCCCAGCCATGTATCAAGCCCCCCCCCCTCTACTCCCAGCCATGTATCAAGGCCCCCCCCCTCTACTCACAGCCACTGGATATTGTTCTTGGAGGACTTCCTGATGAGATGCACCCCCTCCAGGACGTTGGTGATGTCATAGAGGCGTCTCTTCTGCACCTTGAGGGACTCCGCGGCCCGGTTCAGGTCCACCACCCCGTCACTGGACTGGGCCAGCAGCTGGACAAACTTCTGGGTCAGGATGCATAGAGATGTGTCATACCTGGTCTTCTCTAATGGGGAGGGAGGAGCTGGAGAGAGAGGAGATGGGTTAGTTAACAGACAGGAGCTGGAGAGAGAGAGAGGAGATGGGTTAGTTACCACAGACAGGAGCTGGAGAGGAGATGGGTTAGGTACCACAGACAGCAGCTGGAGAGAGGAGATGGGTTAGTTAACAGACAGGAGCTGGAGGGAGAGAGAGGAGATGGGTTAGTTACCACAGACAGGAGATGGAGAGAGAGGAGATGGGTTAGTTACCACAGACAGGAGCTGGAGAGGAGATGGGTTAGTTACCACAGACAGGAGCTGGAGAGGAGATGGGTTAGTTACCACAGACAGGAGCTGGAGAGAGGGGAGATGGGTTAGTTACCACAGACAGGAGCTGGAGAGAGGAGATGGGTTAGTTACCACAGACAGGAGCTGGAGAGAGGGGAGATGGGTTAGTTACCACAGACAGGAGCTGGAGAGAGAGAGAGGAGATGGGTTAGTTACCACAGACAGGAGCTGGAGGGAGAGAGAGAGGAGATGGGTTAGTTACCACAGACAGGAGCTGGAGGGAGAGAGAGAGGAGATGGGTTAGTTACCACAGACAGGAGCTGGAGAGAGAGGAGATGGGTTAGTTAACAGACAGGCGCTGGAGAGAGGGGAGATGGGTTAGTTACCACAGACAGGAGCTGGAGAGAGAGAGAGGAGATGGGTTAGTTACCACAGACAGGAGCTGGAGGGAGAGAGAGAGGAGATGGGTTAGTTACCACAGACAGGAGCTGGAGAGAGAGGAGATGGGTTAGTTAACAGACAGGAGCTGGAGAGAGAGGAGATGGGTTAGTTGACAGACAGGAGCTGGAGAGAGGGGAGATGGGTTAGTTACCACAGACAGGAGCTGGAGAGAGAGAGAGAGGAGATGGGTTAGTTACCACAGACAGGAGCTGCAGGTCCAGGGAAGGAACACACAGTCAGCCCAGGAACACACAGTCAGTCCAGGAACACACAGTCAGCCCAGGAACACACAGTCAGTCCAGGAACACACAGTCAGCCCAGGAACACACAGTCAGTCCAGGAACACACAGTCAGTCCAGGAACACACAGTCAGTCCAGGAACACACAGTCAGTCCAGGAACACACAGTCAGTCCAGGAACACACAGTCAGCCCAGGAACACACAGTCAGCCCAGGAACACACAGTCAGCCCAGGAACACACAGTCAGCCCAGGAACACACAGTCAGCCCAGGAACACAGTCAGTCCAGGAACACACAGTCAGTCCAGGAACACACAGTCAGTCCAGGAACACACAGTCAGTCCAGGAACACACAGTCAGTCCAGGGAAGGAACAACAATGTTCCCAAGGCATGGGTGGGACCGAATTTCTCAACAAACATTGGTGTTCCTGCCTGCGGCATTGTCATCAAGCCTGTCTCTTCTTCCTCGTCTCCTTTCCTTCAACCTAGAGTTAGTGAAGTGTTTCAATAGTGTTGGGTTCTAAATTAACCTTGGAAAATGTCATGGACGATCAGTGAAGCTCATACCAAGTTTATTCACCCATTGGGTCATTCAGCTGCACAGACAAATGACATATTCACACAAGTGGCACTTAAAGCCTTTCTCCTATTCGGAGCCCCTCCTGAACAGCCAGTACACCTGTTGCTGTCCAGAAGATTAGTGATACATGTTCTTCTCTTCTTCTTTTAACCTGACCTCTGCTCCAAAATGCTCTCTCGTCCTCAACTCACGGCTGTCCTGTTGACTCGTACCAGGACTGTGTCTCTTCTCCTCCCATACAGGATCCTTGATGTCTGACAATAACATCTCCTGGTAGAATGTTTACTGAACTAAATCCACAGTAAAGTCTAGCCTCATATTGCAGACTGACTACCGCTGCACTATCAGTTAAACGAAACATTCACGTAAGCCCACGAGGCTACTGTTATACAAACCATTCACGTAAGCCCACGAGGCTACTGTTATACAAACCATTCACGTAAGCCCACGAGGCTACTGTTATACAAACCATTCACGTAAGCCCACGAGGCTACTGTTATACAAACCCTTCACGTAAGCCCACGAGGCTACTGTTATACAAACCCTTCACGTAAGCCCACGAGGCTACTGTTATACAAACCATTCACGTAAGCCCACGAGGCTACTGTTAAACAAACCAATCACGTAAGCCCACGAGGCTACTGTTAAAAGTCTCCCTGGATAAGCAATGCTGAGCTTCATTTCATTAGGATCTTCATTAGCTGTTGCAAAAACAGCCGCTACTCTTCCTGGGGGTTCCACACGACACATAATACAGAACATTCATGTACAAGAACTACATGTTGTTGCTTTCAACACACACGTAGCCAACGTCAATGTTTACACAACAACTACCCAGTTCAAATAGAGAGGCGTTGTGTCGTGAGCTGTTACTTCAGAGAAATAGCTTTTTATTTGAGCAATTATGAGATGGAAGGGAGTTCCATGTAATCATGGCTCTATATAATACTGTATGCTTTCTGGAATTTGGGGGACTGTGAAGACACCTGGTGGCATGTCTGGTGGGGCAGGTAAGTGTGTCAACTACCCCCCCAGTCACTTACTCTGGGTTCTTCTGAGGGAGTGTGTGGTGGCTCTCTTAGCTCTGGGCTCACTGATTGGCTCAGTGGTGTACTGGTCCATCTCCTCCAGCTCCAACCGACGCTTCGCCTGAGACAGAAGAGTTATACAGAGGTTGAACATCTGGAAACCTTCAGATGGAAAACAACCCTCAAGGGTCACAGCGTACAGAGTCTAAGGGGAGGCAAGTACACTAGCCTAGTGGTTAGAGTGTAGGGACGGCAGGTTGCCTAGTGGTTAGAGTGTAGGGACGGCAGGTTGCCTAGTGGTTAGAGTGTAGGGACGGCAGCGTAGCCTAGTGGTTAGAGTGTAGGGACGGCAGGTAGCCTAGTGGTTAGAGTGTAGGGACGGCAGGTACCCTAGTGGTTAGAGTGTAGGGACGGCAGGTACCCTAGTGGTTAGAGTGTAGGGGCGGCAAGTACCCAAGTGGTTAGAGTGTAGGGACGGCAGGTACCCTAGTGGTTAGAGTGTAGGGACGGCAAGTACCCTAGTGGTTAGAGTGTAGGGACGGCAGGTACCCTAGTGGCTAGAGTGTAGGGACGGCAGGGTGGCCTAGTGGTTAGAGTGTAGGGACGGCAGGTACCCTAGTGGTTAGAGTGTAGGGACGGCAGGTACCCTAGTGGTTAGAGTGTAGGGGCGGCAAGTACCCAAGTGGTTAGAGTGTAGGGACGGCAGGTACCCTAGTGGTTAGAGTGTAGGGACGGCAAGTACCCTAGTGGTTAGAGTGTAGGGACGGCAGGTACCCTAGTGGCTAGAGTGTGGGGACGGCAGGTACCCTAGTGGTTAGAGTGTAGGGACGGCAGGGTGGCCTAGTGGTTAGAGTGTAGGGACGGCAAGTACCCTAGTGGTTAGAGTGTAGGGACGGCAAGTACCCTAGTGGTTCGAGTGTAGGGGCGGCAAGTACCCAAGTGGTTAGAGTGTAGGGACGGCAGGTACCCTAGTGGTTAGAGTGTAGGGACGGCAAGTACCCTAGTGGTTAGAGTGTAGGGACGGCAGGTACCCTAGTGGCTAGAGTGTGGGGACGGCAGGTACCCTAGTGGTTAGAGTGTAGGGACGGCAGGGTGGCCTAGTGGTTAGAGTGTAGGGACGGCAAGTACCCTAGTGGTTAGAGTGTAGGGACGGCAAGTACCCTAGTGGTTAGTGTGTTGGGCCAGTAACCTAAAGGTTGCAAGTTCAATCCCCGAGCTGACAAGGTAAAAATCCGTCGTTCTGCCACTGAACAAGGCAGTTAACCCACTGTTCCTAGCCCGTCATTGTAAATATGAATGTGTTCCTAACTGACTTGCCTAGTTAAATAAAGGTTAAATAAATAAGGTTGACCTAGGCAGCGAGCTCTAAATATTTCACATATTTATAGGTGTTCATTTTTTTTTGTTCATTTTTTATCCTGTGGTCATGAGTTGCAGGATAGTGATACAAAGTGTATATATTTTGGCTTGACAGCTAGCTGTTTAGATTAAAATAATTCTGGTTTTTATTCAATCTGTTTGGAACTATTATTACATCAAGGACTGCATACCGTGTCCAGAGGAAGTTCAGGGGAATGCTCCTAAATCACTGCCAAGATGTGGTGGCTTTTCACCCAGGTGGGTGCTACATTCCTGGCAATGGAGGAACCAGAACCAGAGAAGTAGCCTAACGGACTGACTGACCATTCAGAGAAGCAGGTGAGGTGGGCTGTGAAAGAGGGCCTGTTCCCCTCCCAAACTGCCTTTGTTTTCTCCCTGGCAGTCCCATCGATGCCCTCTCCACTAAACCCCCACTGCCTTTCCAGCCCAAACTGCCTCAACTTCATCCAAGCTGACAGACTTTCAAATCTCCAAAATCCAAATCTCCACTATTGAAATGTTAAGTTAGCTGGCTATATATTTATATATATATATATATTTATATTTGATGTGCTTTGAGATTCTTTGAAATGTGCTATAAAAGATCTATTTATTATTATTATTATTTCTGTAAGCCAAGTACACCTAATAGTACTACTGCGTGACCTAGTACTACTGCGTGACCTAGTACTACTGCACGACCTAGTACTACGGCGTGACCTAGTACTACTGCACGACCTAGTACTACGGCGTGACCTAGTACTACTGCACGACCTAGTACTACTGCACGACCTAGTACTACGGCGTGACCTAGTACTACTGCACGACCTAGTACTACTGCGTAACCTAGTACTACAGCGCAACCTAGTACTGCAGCGTAACCTAGTACTACGGCGTAACCTAGTACTACGGCGTGACCTAGTACTACGGCGTGACCTAGTACTACTGCACGACCTAGTACTACGGCGTGACCTAGTACTACTGCACGACCTAGTACTGCAGCGTGACCTAGTACTACTGCGTGACATAGTACTACTGTGTGAAATAGTACTACTGCGTGACCTAGTACTACTGCATGACCTAGTACTATGGCGCACCCTGGTACTACTGCATGACCTAGTACTATGGCGCACCCTGGTACTACTGCATGACCTAGTACTACTGCGTAACCTAGTACTACTGCATGACCTAGTACTACTGCATGTGTACAGTATTCCGGATAGTAGCTCATATCCCACTTAAAGTCTTATTTCAGGATAAGCTGTTTACATGCATCTTTGGTATCCCGCTCACGAGTATCCCTGTATCCATGAATAAACAGAAGATTCCTCGTCTAAATTCATATGGGTTCAATGGAATATTAACTGAAATATGGACACTGACTGTAGACCGATAACCTCTCACATGTAACAGAATATAAACTGATATGTGGACACTGACTGTAGACCGATAACCTCTCACATGTAACAGAATATTAACTGAAATATGGACACTGACTGTAGACCGATAACCTCTCACATGTAACAGAATATAAACTGATATGTGGACAGACTGTAGACCGATAACCTCTCACATGTAATGGAATATTAACTACTGCAGAATTATGCAGTGAAATTATACAACAAATATTAAATTTGTTTTGGGAAACAAGAGTGGAAAAATACGATTTCTTTCAGCGTCTCGAGAAAACGTTGAAGGTGCTTGTAATGTGTTATATCGTTGACACTTATGCAAACAGACAGTATTTCAACCACAGAATATAAAATATGCACCCAAGACAAACTGAAGTCTTTGTGTTTATCATCTTTTAATGTCCTTGAAACCTGTCAAACTGATGACATTTCGTACTGGAGTGGAAAAACATATTCAGATTGGCTGGGCAGTCATGAAATCCTATAAAGGCCTAAAGAATGTATTACAATGGACAGACTTCCTTATATAAAATCGTTGCGTTTATATTTTTGTTCAGTATAGATGACTAATGCATTCATTCTATCGATGTAGGACATTCTGGTGATCACTCCTTTATTTACTCTCTTTCTATTTAACTAGGCAAGTCAGTTAAGAACAAATTCTTAGTTACAATGACGGCCTACTCCCCCCCCCCCGGCCAACGCTGGGCCAATTGTGCGCCGCCCTACAGGACTACCAATCACGACCGGTTGTGATACAGCCTGGAATCAAACCAGGGTCTGTAGTGACACCTGTTTTCATCTGATTGTCAAACAAAACGACTTCAAAATGTAGGTTACCCGCTCAGTTTGAGCCACCATAATGAATTTACAACATGACACCTCACTACAGACCCTGGTTTGATTCCAGGCTGTATCACAACCACCCTTGTGCCACTCAGGAGCCCAGTTGTGACAGAAAATAAGCTGCATGTATCTATAGTTGACAAACAAATGACCAGCCAAATGTTGGGAAATTATAAGCAGAAACTCGTCTAAATTAGAGGTGAAAGTAGTATGTTGTAAATTCATTGTGGTGAAGCAAACTGAACGGGTAGCCTACTTTTTTGAAGTTGTTTGTTTTTACAACCAGATGAAAACATCACACATTACCCATGATTTGCAGAACTAAGTTTGCGGCAGATAAAAAAAAACTAAACAAAAAGATGTTTACATGCCACAGTACCCAGTCTTAGATGAGCATATCCCAGGCATTTTATCCAGGTTTCTCAGAACGGGGATACAATCTGTTTGGGGTTATTGTAAAACGGGATATGATGTGTATATGCGTCAACTCAAAAACAGACTACTTGAGTATCCTGAATACTACAGGGATACTGGTTGCCCATGTAAACACGGTCAAGTGAGATCAGGACACCTAGTTTATCTCAGGAGAAAGGCTGGCATGTCTATAGAGCAGACTACTGGCCATAGCACCTCTCCTTCCACATTGATGATGTCTTTGCTTTACATTGGCACATTGCAAGTTGCTTGATTCTTTCAAGTATGTTTCGGGTTAGAGTCCCACCTTAAATGCTTTTGCATAAATGATTTCTTAGTGTGAGTTAATATGAATCTTCCTGTGTGTGTGGCAAGCAGCTTGCAAGTTACAACAACAAAAAATCTCACTTTCACGATTTGACCACATATCACAACAAAATCTGAAATGTGTTGGGACTTCCTCGTGGTATGACTCCATGTTGGCTATCAAAACAATGTATTATAGCTATCGAGCGACGTGACAGATAGTTGGTGCACTTTTAGTTTTATGACAACGAGGGGACTTATGGTTAAATACCTTTCAGTTTGACTCCACACGCGTTTTTTTTGAGCCGCCGGGAGCGAAGGATCACAAAATGGGGGAAACACAACCGAAAGAAACTTGCGTCCCACAGTAACACGGGGACCGGATTCACCCCCATCCCCCTCCAAGTGTGGTTTAAGGCCTAGTTTCTGGTTGCTTTTTTAAATAATATATTCCCTTTGATTTAGCGCTAGCCGATGGCATTTTACTAACTAGGTACCATGAATAAGACACGTTTGTTTGTTGTCGTCGATTATATATATAATATATATATTTAAATTAAAGATTGACTGGGGGTTATTATTACGATATAATTTCTGCAGATCATTGATTTAAAACGTGTCAAATAAGACCATAGTAGCTGTGTTGGCTATCCAACTAAGGTGGTGTATGCTTGCCATCTGGCTAACTAGGTATCTAAACCTAATTAACGTTAACTAGTTTATCCATTGTTCTTCAATATAACCCTTTTATAAATCCACTGTCAAAGGGGACAGCTCGAAGTGGGAAAAGTTACAAGTGGTGCATCACAAAAATGTGTGACTGTGTGCAGTAAAACATCAATTAGTAGTGTATTAAGCTAAATTTTAAAAAGCTAGCACTGTATACTACTACTACTTGCTAGCAATTGTAGCCAACTAGCTAATGGTACTAGTTAAATAACTAGGATATGTCACTAGTTAGCGAACATAATACACAGTTATTAGCTAACTGGTCAGCTTGCACTTCATATCTGTATGCCAAAAGAGCCATCGTGTTATAAATTACCGGGGGTCTTCCGAGGGCTGGTTGCGGTCCTGTCCCGTTTGTAGACACCCCTATGGGTGTAGTGTAAAGCTGACTCACGGTCGGGTCTGCGACACCGACATTGTTAGTCTGGTTCGGGCAGGGCGGAGGTGTTAAAATCTGATAATATGTCGCATTGCTGTACCGGGTCATAACCGTTTGTTTTTTGTCCATGGAGGAGCCTCCGATCCCTGAAATTAGGACTTTTTCCGGGACTCCCCTCTTTCTCATCTTCAGGGTCAAATGTCCGTTTGTACCTCCGCTACTTTGGAGCACTTTCTCCTCAAAGTTCGTCTCGGCTCGACCCAAAATAATCAGGGATATCGTTAGACTAATATCTTACATGCCCATTCGTTCAAATTGTATAAACGATACGTTTCTAAAACGGGAAGATGCAACGGATTTGATTGAGTCGAAAGCTCCATTCTGGATGTTTAAAAAATGGCTCCAGGAAGCTGACAATGAATAAGGGGATGCAGTTTACCCGCGAAGGGCCATCCCGCGAAACTCGGATTTCCCGGGAATGTTTTAAACGATATTTGAATATGGTATGCTATTGGTCAGCGTCATATCAGTCTCGCTATACGTAATTGCGTCAGTGTGTTTGACCAATGGGTGAGGATTTTCGACACACAAAGCGATTACCTTGTGCTTGTCTGCTGAACGTCAAACTCGATCATGTCAGGTAAGCACCATATATAAACAGTGCATTCGGGAAGTATTCAGACCCATTGGCTTTGTTCCGCATTTTGTTACGTAACAGCCTTATTCTAAAATTGATTAAATGAAAATGTTTCTTAATCTACACACGAATAACCCATTATGACAAAGTGAGATTTTTTGTTGTTGAAATTTTAGCAAATTTATTACAAATAAAAAACAGAAATAACGTTTTCAGACCCTCACCGGAAATGAGCTCAGGTGCATCCTGTTTCCATTGATCATCCTTGAAATGTTTCTACAACTTTATTGGAGTCCAACTGTGGTAAATTCAATTGATTGGACATGATTTGGAAAGGCACACAAATGTCTATATAAGGTCCCATAGTTGACAGTGCATGTCAGAGCAAAAACCAATCCACGAGGTTGAAGGAAATGTCCATAGAGCTCAGAGACAGGATTGTGTTGAAGCACAGATCTGGGGAAGGGTACCAAAATATTTCTGCAGCATTGAAGGTCCCGAAGAACACAGTGGCCTCCATCATTCTTAAAATGGAACCACTAATACTCTTCCTAGAGCTGGCTGCCCAGCCAGACCGAGCAGTCGATGATCACTGACAGAGCTCCAGAGTTCCTCTGTGGAGATGGGAGAACATTCCAGAAGGACAACCATCTCTGCAGCACTCCACCAACCAGACCTTTATGGTGGAGTGGCCAGACGGAAGCCACTCCTCAGTAAAAGGCACATGACAGCCCGCTTGGAGTTTGCCAAAAGGCACCTAAAGGACTCTCATACCATGAGAAACAAAAAACAAATATTGAACTCTTTGGCCTGAATGCCAAGCGTCAGGTCCGGAGGAAACCTGGCACCGCCCTGGAATAAGAATATAACAGGTAGCCTAGCGGTTAGCGCGTTGGGGCATTAACTGAAATGTTGCTAGTTTGAATCCGACAAGGTGAAGAATCTGCCGATGTGCCCTTGAGCAAGGCCCTGAACCCTAATTGCTACAGGGTTGGCGTTGATAATGGCTGACTGTGACCCAGGTCTCCAAAGGTGTCTCAGGAGGATTTGGGACATAAAAATATTTTTAAAATCAAATGTATATAATACAAGTACATCAATGAAATAGTACAAATATAACCCCCCCCCCCCCCCCCCCCCAAGTATTCTATTTATTATTATTAAACCTTGCATTCTTCTCGTACGACAGATTTGTATCTTGTCAGCTCGGGGATTCGATCTTGCAACCTTTCGGTTACTAGTCCAGCACTAGGCTACCCTGCCACCCCATATCATGAGGATTTGATCATTGTTTTTAGGCCCCAAATAGCTGTCACCTTCAATGTCCTTTCACAAAGGGAAGAAAGAAGACAAAGAAGTACTGGCCAGTACTTCCTATACCTACATATAGGCATTAAGCAGGTGTAATGAAATGTAGCTAGCTCAAACATCATCCTCTATCCCTGGAAGGCCAGTATCGGAGTCTGCTGCTCCTTCATCTGCTATCCCCAGAAGGCCAGTATCACCCACAGAGAGAAGAGAACCCAATGGAGACGGGTGGAGGTAGAGATGGAGACAGGGGTGGAGGCAGGGGTATGGGCTGCTTCCTATTCTATCCCCAGAAAGCCAGTATCACCCACAGAGAGAAGAGAACCCAATGGAGACAGGTGGAGATGGAGACAGGGGTGGAGGCAGGGGTATGGGCTGCTTCATATTCTATCCCTGGAAGGCCAGTATCACAGTCTGCTGCTCCTTCATCTTCTTTACTGGCCTCCCATAGACTGCAGTGAAGAGGTGATATAGATCCCTCTGCGTTCCTGTTGCCTGCCAAAGTCTCCTCTTCCCCAGCCTCTCCCTTGCAAAAACCACCTTCATGTCCCCCTCTGCCCCAGTTCTGGAAGTCCCTTCCCCTACCTCCTCCTCAGCCCATACCCCTGCCTCCATCTCTACCCGTCTCCTTTGGGTTCTCTTCTCTCTGTGGGTGATACCTACCAACATTAGCTAGATAGTTACCTAGTATGTAACATACAGTAGAAGTAAAGGTAAATACAATGGGATAATAAAAGCTACCTTAGCGGCACATTAAAGTTATTACGGTGGCTAACGTCCCAGTAACTGCTAACAGGGCTAGCTAGCTAACGTTAGCATATTTACAAGCATGTCCGAGGACGCAGCTTGTGCTAGTGCATTTGTACGGACTTTTGACGTCAACAAAACAACATATAGAGGTGACAACTTTATTTTAAAAACACACTACAGTAACCACAGTGCACATTTAAACAACTGAATGAAAATCACTCATACCTTCAAAGTACAAACATTGAAATTGGATAAACATTTGCTCCATCCATGGGGGCAGACATTTTTCTTACTACGGAGGCGTATGAATGACGTGGCATGCGTCGTGACGTATGACGGGAAGGGGGAGGGGCCCACGATACAGTGTTTTTTATTTCTTTCTTTGTTTCACGTCCAGAAAGCAACAATGCTGTATATTTGTAGAAATGTCCATATCTGATCGTTCGCCTGACATTTTCGTTATAATTACCGGACTTGTATCAGAACCGAATCCACAGGAGGGAGGATGAAGCGGCGCAATGCGGACTGCAGCAAGCTCCGACGCCCGTTAAAACGGAACCGAATCACCGAGGGTATATATAGCAGGTACCGACGGAAAGAAAGGGGGCTCTAGTTAGGGGACATGATCGTACAATAATGGCGTCTGAGATATATCAGACAAGACACTTCGCTGTCGTGTAGTGTGTCAAATAACCCCCCCCCCCCCCTCCCCTGCTTTAGCGTGACTATTAATGTGTCCTTTTCAAATGTCTAATAGCCTGTTTCGGAAGGCCTAACTATGTAATATTAACTAAGTAGCAGCTGCTTGTTAGTTCGCTTTATATTCTGACAGTTTCAGGGATTTGTTCCAAAATGTAAACAACACCGACTGCATTCACATGGACGAGACAATCACATGGCATTGGAAAACGTGCTAAAAATGCATTCACACAGAGATCATTATTTTATTGCACGGTTAATTAGTGTCTTACTGATAGTTAGCTGGACATCCAAGCCAAACATGACAATATGTTCTTTGTATACTCACTCACTGTCTGGTAGCCCTGTATAACTAAGTTAGCTAGTTATCCAAAGCTTGACTGTTCATCTACACTTGTGAGCACTTCATTACATTGTCAGCAGCAAACCTCCATTGATCACACAGCAAAGCAGCTGTTGAAAAACCGGGTTTTAATGTTCTCTCCGATCCTCTGATAGACATACGCCACTGTCTGGCACAGTGTCAGGGTTCTGTATTTCTGGCCTTGTACAGTATGAACAAAGACTATACGCTCTGGACCAGAGATTTAGTATGAAGGGACTGTACAACCAGGAGTCTGTATATCAACGAGTGGGGATGAATTTCGGATTCATTAAAGGAACAAATATGAATGAACTTTTTCTGTTATTCAGTGCAAATGCCTCTCTTTTTTAAATGTTAATTTTTTAAACAACATCGGAAACCCTGTGGTCATGTGGTTGCAGATTACCTCGTGGCTGAAATCGGGAGAAAGATGTTGTCTGTAAACACTGTGTTGTTTATATGAATGACTGTTGTAGTGATCATATCACAGGGAGCTTTTCACTAGCTCTGGTCCAGGGCGGTAGTGACACATGTTCCATTACTGGTTAGTAGAGGAACACATTAATACCTTGGACCAGAGCTAGTTTACTGTTTGGGCTCTCTCTCTCTCAATTCAATTCAATTCAATTCTCTCTCTCTCTCTCTCTCTCTCTCTCTCTCGCTCTCTCTCTCTCTCTCTCTCTCTCTCTCTCTCTCTCTCTCTCTCTCTCTCTCTCTCTCTCTCTCTCGCTCTCTCTCTCTCTATCTCCTCTCGCTCTCTCTCTCTCTCTCTGTCTATCTCTCTCTGTCTCTCTCTCAATTCAATTCAATTCAATTCAAGGGCTTTATTGGCATGGGAAACATGTGTTAACATTGCCAAAGCAAGTGAGGTAGACAACATACAAAGTGAATATATAAAGTGAAAAACAACAAAAATTAACAGTAAACATTACACATACAGAAGTTTCAAAACAGTAAAGACATTACACATGTCATATTATATATATATACAGTGTTCTAACAATGTACAAATGGCTAAAGGACACAAGATAAAATAATTAAGCATAAATATGGGTTGTATTTACAATGGTGTTTGTTCTTCACTGGTTGCCCTTTTCTCGTGGCAACAGGTCACAAATCTTGCTGCTGTGATGGCACACTGTGGAATTTCACCCAGTAGATATGGGAGTTTTTCAAAATTGGATTTGTTTTCGAATTCTTTGTGGATCTGTGTAATCTGAGGGAAATATGTCTCTCTAATATGGTCATACATTGGGCAGGAGGTTAGGAAGTGCAGCTCAGTTTCCAGCCACCTCATTTTGTGGGCAGTGAGCACATAGCCTGTCTTCTCTTGAGAGCCATGTCTGCCTACGGCGGCCTTTCTCAATAGCAAGGCTATGCTCACTGAGTCTGTACATAGTCAAGGCTTTCCCTTC
>NC_034187.2:82179036-82186536 GCF_002021735.2 Oncorhynchus kisutch
CTCTCTATCCCCTCCCTCCTTTCTATCCCCTCCCTCCTTTCTATCTATCCCCTCCCTCCTCTCTCTCTCTATCCCCTCCCTCCTCTCTCTCTATCCCTCCCTCCTCTCTATCTAACCCCTCCCTCCTCTCTCTATCCCCTCCCTCCTCTCTATCCCCTCCCTCCTCTCTATCTATTTATTTATTTATTTACCTTTATTTAACCAGGTAGGCAAGTTGAGAACAAGTTCTCATTTACAATTGCGACCTGGCCAAGATAAAGCAAAGCAGTTCGACAGATAAAACGACACAGAGTTACACATGGAGTAAAAACAAACATACAGTCAATAATGCAGTATAAACAAGTCTATATACAATGTGAGCAAATGAGGTGAGAAGGGAGGTAAAGGCAAAAAAGGCCATGATGGCAAAGTAAATACAATATAGCAAGTAAAATACTGGAATGGTAGTTTTGCAATGGAAGAATGTGCAAAGTAGAAATAAAAAATAATGGGGTGCAAAGGAGCAAAATAAATTAATTAATTAAAATTAAATACAGTTGGGAAAGAGGTAGTTGTTTGGGCTAAATTATAGGTGGGCTATGTACAGGTGCAGTAATCTGTGAGCTCCTCTGACAGTTGGTGCTTAAAGCTAGTGAGGGAGATAAGTGTTTCCAGTTTCAGAGATTTTTGTAGTTCGTTCCAGTCATTGGCAGCAGAGAACTGGAAGGAGAGGCGGCCAAAGAAAGAATTGGTTTTGGGGGTGACTAGAGAGATATACCTGCTGGAGCGTGTGCTACAGGTGGGAGATGCTATGGTGACCAGCGAGCTGAGATAAGGGGGGACTTTACCTAGCAGGGTCTTGTAGATGACATGGAGCCAGTGGGTTTGGCGACGAGTATGAAGCGAGGGCCAGCCAACGAGAGCGTACAGGTCGCAATGGTGGGTAGTATATGGGGCTTTGGTGATAAAACGGATTGCACTGTGATAGACTGCATCCAATTTGTTGAGTAGGGTATTGGAGGCTATTTTGTAAATGACATCGCCAAAGTCGAGGATTGGTAGGATGGTCAGTTTTACAAGGGTATGTTTGGCAGCATGAGTGAAGGATGCTTTGTTGCGAAATAGGAAGCCAATTCTAGATTTAACTTTGGATTGGAGATGTTTGATATGGGTCTGGAAGGAGAGTTTACAGTCTAACCAGACACCTAAGTATTTGTAGTTGTCCACGTATTCTAAGTCAGAGCCGTCCAGAGTAGTGATGTTGGACAGGCGGGTAGGTGCAGGTAGCGATCGGTTGAAGAGCATGCATTTAGTTTTACTTGTATTTAAGAGCAATTGGAGGCCACGGAAGGAGAGTTGTATGGCATTGAAGCTTGCCTGGAGGGTTGTTAACACAGTGTCCAAAGAAGGGCCGGAAGTATACAGAATGGTGTCGTCTGCGTAGAGGTGGATCAGGGACTCACCAGCAGCAAGAGCGACCTCATTGATGTATACAGAGAAGAGAGTCGGTCCAAGAATTGAACCCTGTGGCACCCCCATAGAGACTGCCAGAGGTCCGGACAGCAGACCCTCCGATTTGACACACTGAACTCTATCAGAGAAGTAGTTGGTGAACCAGGCGAGGCAATCATTTGAGAAACCAAGGCTGTCGAGTCTGCCGATGAGGATATGGTGATTGACAGAGTCGAAAGCCTTGGCCAGATCAATGAATACGGCTGCACAGTAATGTTTCTTATCGATGGCGGTTAAGATATCGTTTAGGACCTTGAGCGTGGCTGAGGTGCACCCATGACCAGCTCTGAAACCAGATTGCATAGCAGAGAAGGTATGGTGAGATTCGAAATGGTCGGTAATCTGTTTGTTGACTTGGCTTTCGAAGACCTTAGAAAGGCACGGTAGGATAGATATAGGTCTGTAGCAGTTTGGGTCAAGAGTGTCCCCCCCTTTGAAGAGGGGGATGACCGCAGCTGCTTTCCAATCTTTGGGAATCTCAGACGACACGAAAGAGAGGTTGAACAGGCTAGTAATAGGGGTGGCAACAATTTCGGCAGATAATTTTAGAAAGAAAGGGTCCAGATTGTCTAGCCCGGCTGATTTGTAGGGGTCCAGATTTTGCAGCTCTTTCAGAACATCAGCTGAATGGATTTGGGAGAAGGAGAAATGGGGAAGGCTTGGGCGAGTTGCTGTTGGGGGTGCAGTGCTGTTGTCCGGGGTAGGAGTAGCCAGGTGGAAAGCATGGCCAGCCGTAGAAAAATGCTTATTGAAATTCTCAATTATGGTGGATTTATCAATGGTGACAGTGTTTCCTATCTTCAGTGCAGTGGGCAGCTGGGAGGAGGTGTTCTTATTCTCCATGGACTTTACAGTGTCCCAGAACTTTTTTGAGTTAGTGTTGCAGGAAGCAAAAAAAGCTAGCCTTGGCTTTTCTAACTGCCTGTGTATAATGATTTCTAGCTTCCCTGAACAGCTGCATATCACGGGGGCTGTTCGATGCTAATGCAGAACGCCATAGGATGTTTTTGTGTTGGTTAAGGGCAGTCAGGTCTGGGGAGAACCAAGGGCTATATCTGTTCCTGGTTCTAAATTTCTTGAATGGGGCATGTTTATTTAAGATGGTTAGGAAGGCATTTAAAAAAAATATCCAGGCATCCTCTACTGACGGGATGAGATCAATATCCTTCCAGGATACCCCGGCCAGGTCGATTAGAAAGGCCTGCTCGCAGAAGTGTTTCAGGGAGCGTTTTACAGTGATGAGTGGAGGTCGTTTGACCGCTGACCCATTACGGATGCAGGCAATGAGGCAGTGATCGCTGAGATCTTGGTTGAAGACAGCAGAGGTGTATTTAGAGGGGAAGTTGGTTAGGATGATATCTATGAGGGTGCCCGTGTTTAAGGTTTTGGGGAGGTACCTGGTAGGTTCATTGATTATTTGTGTGAGATTGAGGGCATCAAGTTTAGATTGTAGGATGGCTGGGGTGTTAAGCATGTTCCAGTTTAGGTCGCCTAGCAGCACGAACTCTGAAGATAGATGGGGGGCAATCAGTTCACATATGGTGTCCAGAGCACAGCTGGGGGCAGAGGGTGGTCTATAGCAGGCGGCAACGGTGAGAGACTTGTTTTTAGAGAGGTGGATTTTTAAAAGTAGAAGTTCAAATTGTTTGGGTACAGACCTGGATAGTAGGACAGAACTCTGCAGGCTATCTTTGCAGTAGATTGCAACACCGCCCCCTTTGGCAGTTCTATCTTGTCTGAAAATGTTGTAGTTTGGAATTAAAATGTTTTTGGTGGTCTTCCTAAGCCAGGATTCAGACACAGCTAGAACATCCGGGTTGGCAGAGTGTGCTAAAGCAGTGAATAGAACAAACTTAGGGAGGAGGCTTCTAATGTTAACATGCATGAAACCAAGGCTATTACGGTTACAGAAGTCGTCAAAAGAGAGCGCCTGGGGAATAGGAGTGGAGCTAGGCACTGCAGGGCCTGGATTCACCTCTACATCGCCAGAGAAACATAGGAGGAGTAGAATAAGGGTGTGGCTAAAAGCTATGAGAATTGGTCGTCTAGAACGTCTGGAACAGAGAGTAAAAGGAGGTTTCTGGGGGCGATAAAATAACATCAAGGTATAATGTACAGACAAATGTATGGTAGGATGTGAATACAGTGGAGGTAAACCTAGGTATTGAGTGATGAAGAGAGAGATATTGTCTCTAGAAACATCGTTGAAACCAGGAGATGTCATTGCATGTGTGGGTGGTGGAACTAATAGGTTGGATAAGGTATAGTGAGCAGGACTAGAGGCTCTACAGTGAAATAAGCCAATAAACACTAACCAGAACAGAAATGGACAAGACATATTGACATTAAGGATAGGCATGCTTAGTCGAGTGATCAAAAGGGTCCGGTGAGTGGAGAGGTTGGTTGGTGATTTAGACAGCTAGCCAGGGCATCGGTAGCAAGCTAGCATAGGATGGAGGTCTGTTGTTAGCCACCTCCTGCGCTCCGTCAGTAGATTAGTGGGGTTCCGTGTGGTAGAGGGGATTAATCCAAATCACACAACAACAACAAAAATAAAAACAATAGATATAGTTATAGAGGCCCAAGAAGAAAACATAATAATAATAATAAAAAATATAAAAAAAAGATATTGTCCGATTGTCTATTCAGATAGCAGCCGGTAAGACAGCTAACGGTTAGCAGGCCGCAGATGGGCGTTCAGGTAACGTCGCGACGGAGGAGCCAGCCGAATAACTCCTTCGGGTAGATAACGTCGGCAGTCCAGTTGTGAAGGCCCGGTGGGGCTCCGCGAAGGCAGTAAAACGGGTCCGGATAGGTGACTGTAGGTGACTACCCCCTCCCTCCTCTCTCTCTACCCCCTCCCTCCTCTCTCTCTACCCCCTCTCTCCTCTCTCTCTAAACCCCTCTCTCCTCCTTCTCTCTATCCCCCTCCCTCCTCTCTATCTACCCCTCCCTCCTCTCTCTCTATCCCCTCCCTCCTCTCTCTCTATCCCCCTCCTCCTCTCTCTCTATCCCCTCCCTCCTCTCCTCTCTATCCCCTCCCTCCTCTCTCTCTAACCCCCTCCCTCCTCTCTCCTCTACCCCTCCCTCCTCTCTCTACGAGTGTACTGACTCTCTTTTCTCTCTGTCAGGGGTGAGTGTACTGACTCTCTTTCTCTCTGTCAGGGGTGAGTGTACTGACTCTCTTTTCTCTCTGTCAGGGGTGAGTGTACTGACTCTCTTTTCTCTCTGTCAGGGGGTGAGTGTACAGACTCCCTGCGTGGGCGGATCAGAGAGTTGGAGACGGAGTGTAAGAAACTCAGCATCGACATGAAACTCAAAGAAGAGCACATTAGAGAGCTGGAGGGGAAATGCCAGGTGAGTTTATGTTACTTTAGATACTTCCTGGATCCTTTCTTTTAACTTCCTGGATCCTTTCTTTTAACTTCCTGGATCCTTTCTTTTAACTTCCTGGATCCTTTCTTTTAACTTCCTGGATCCTTTCTGTTAACTTCCTGCATCCTGTCTGTTAACTTCCTGGATCCTTTCTGTGAGATCACTGTCTCGTAAATGATGTATCAGGAGAACCCAAGCAGGGTGCCTCTGATTCCTTACTGGGACACGGCTGAAACTAGATTGTGGCTGAAAACGTGTTTCTCTTATTCCTTCATTTACTCTCTGTTCCAGATCCACTTACAGTAGTGAGTGCATAAATGTTTATACATTTTCATACTGGACCCCCCTCCCGTGGGAATCGAACCCACAACCCTGGCATTGCAGCATCGTGTTCTAACCAGCTGAGCCACACTGGACACCCTATGAGGAGTTAGTTTTGTGTTTTCAGACGCTCGTGATGAGGTATGGCTGTCTAATCTCTATTCTCTTCCCTCCTGTCTCTCCTCCCTCCTCTCTCTCCCCGCCCCTCCTGTCTCTCCTCCCTCCTCTCTCTCCTCTCTCCTCTCTCTCCTGTCTCTCCTCCCTCCTCTCTTTCCTCCCTCCTCTCTCTCTCCCCCCCTCCTCACACTCCTCCCTCCTCTCTCCCCCCTCCTCTCTCTCCTCCCTCTTCTCTCTCTCCTCCCTCCTCTCTCTCTCCTCCCTCCTCTCCTCTCTCCTCCTCCTCTCTCCTCTCCTCCCTCCTCCTCTCTCTCTCTCCCCTCCTCTCTCTCCCCGCCCTCCTGTCTCTCCTCCCTCCCTCTCTCTCTCTCTCTCCTCCTCCTCTCTCTCCCCCTCCTCTCTCTCCTCCCTCCTCTCTCTCCTCCCTCCTCTCCTCTCCTCCTCTCTCTCTCTCTCCTCCTCCCTCCTCTCTCTCTCTCCCCTCCTCTCTCTCCCACCTCCTCTCTCTCCCCCCTCCTCTCTCTCCCCGCCCCTCCTGTCTCTCCTCCCCTCTCTCTCTCTCCTCCCTCCTCTCTCTCCTCCCTCCTCTTTCTCCTCCCTCCTCTCTCTCTTCTCTCTCTCCCCCTCCTGTCTCTCCTCCCTCCTCTCTCTCCTCCCTCCTCTCTCTCCCCCCTCCTCTCTCTCCCTGCCCCTCCTGTCTCTCCTCCCTCCCTCCCTCCCCTCTCTCTCTTCCCCCCTCCGCTCTCCTCCCTCGCCCCTCCTCCTCTCCCCCTCCTGTCTCTCTCTCCCCCCTCTTCTCTCTCCTCCCTCTTCTCTCTCCTCCCTCCTCCTCCTCTCTCTAGGAGCTGCGTAAGTACAAGGAGAATGAGAAGGACATGGAGGTGTTGATGTCTGCGCTGTCGGCCATGCAGGATAAAACCCAGCACCTGGAGAACAGTCTGTCTGCTGAGACCAGGATCAAACTAGACCTCTTCTCTGCCCTGGGGGACGCCAAGAGACAGCTGGAGATCGCACAAGGTACAGTTCCCTTCCCCTGACCGACTTCTAGCTCAGTCGTTGTGTTCATAGACTCTAGGATCAAACTCTGACGGCTGGGGATTCCTCAAGGTTCAGTAACCTTTTACCTCAGGGTTTCACCTACCATCACATAAACAGGATGCTAAACAGGATGCTATTCGACCCAGAGATGTAAATGAGCAACATGAAGAAAATGGCAACAAAGTAAGAAGACACATTTCCAACTGTCATCTAACCCTCCTCTCTTTCTCTCCTTCCCCCAGGTCAGATCCACCAGAGAGACCAGGAGATAGCAGAGTTGAAACGGAAGATAGCTGAAGTGATGGCGGTGATGCCCAGTATCTCCTATAGCAACGACAGCAGCAGCCTGAGCCCGGTTACGCCACACTACTCCTCCAAGTTCATGGACAATAGTCCCTCTTCCCTGGATCCCAACGCTTCTGTCTACCAGCCACTCAAAAAGTGACAATGACACACACATTAATACACACTAACGCACACACACACACACTTACAAGAATACAGATTTACAAAATACGGCTTACATAGTCTCATCCACTCATACATACAAAGACACAAACTCTTTGGAAGCGATTGGAAATGATCTCGGTGCTGTCTAGGGCGATCTTCTCCAAAGTGTTTTGGTTGTGTTTTGGGAACCAGTTGAGGTCGGAGTCTCAGCCCCGTCGTTCTGTTATTCTCAGTTTGTTCCCATGGTGATGCCTTTGTGTTTTTTTTTGGGGGGGGGGGAACAGCTGGAGAGGTAAAACTACACGAGGGAAGATGTTTATGTTTTGTGATTGAGCCACTCTGATTTGAACTGGTAAGAGAGACGTAAAGGGACACCGGATTGACTGTATCCTGAATGGCGCCCTATTCCCTACTGCCCATGAGGAATGTTCTGAGGCGAGAGAGAGACCCGATGAGGACTGACTGGTTAGTTGGTATAAATGTTTAGAAAGACCCATCGTCTTGTTCTCTCTGTCTGTCTCTCAGTGCTTCATGTTCTCTGTCTGTCTGGCAGTGCTTCATGTTCTCTCTCAGTGCTTCATGTTCTCTGTCTGTCTCTCAGTGCTTCATGTTCTCTCTGTCTGTCTCTCAGTGCTTCATGTTCTCTGTCTGTCTGGCAGTGCTTCATGTTCTCTCTCAGTGCTTCATGTTCTCTGTCTGTCTCTCAGT
>NC_034187.2:82189036-82214036 GCF_002021735.2 Oncorhynchus kisutch
ATGACCTGGTACTGTCTAAAGGTTAAGAGATGACCTGGTACTGCCTAAAGGTTAAGAGATGACCTGGTACTGTCTAAAGGTTAAGATATGACCTGGTACTACCAAGGTTAAGAGATGACCTGGTACTGTCTAAAGGTTAAGAGATGACCTGGTACTGTCTAAAGGTTAAGAGATGACCTGGTACTGCCTAAAGGTTAAGATATGACCTGGTACTACCAAGGTTAAGAGATGACCTGGTACTGTCTAAAGGTTAAGAGATGACCTGGTACTGTCTAAAGGTTAAGAGATGACCTGGTACTGTCTAAAGGTTAAGATATGACCTGGTACTACCAAGGTTAAGAGATGACCTGGTACTGTCTAAAGGTTAAGAGATGACCTGGTACTGCCTAAAGGTTAAGAGATGACCTGGTACTGCCTAAAGGTTAAGCAATGTCATCTGTTTGCTGCAAATGCACTCAAACCTGTCTATCCTTTTGGACCAAATTAGAATCTGTCGTTAGGCCATATTACTAAAAAAAACTACTGGATTTAATGATGTCTAGGTAACTGATGTTTACCAGTTGTAAATTTCACTGTGCCTTGCAAATTCTTTTTAAAAATGTGTTTATTTAAGTAGTGAGTATAATAGGTTACTTCCCCAATCTAGATATAGGACCTGGGCTGTCTCAATAGTGTAAGGGTGCCTTCTTTCATTGTACCTCTCCTTCGTGATCTCTGATCTGGCAGGTGGAAGCAACATATGGTGAAAGCCTCTCACCTATCATGAAGGAAAGGAGATGAAAGAAGGAAGCCAGTGTAGTAGATTGAGATATCTCCCATGCAGCCCCAGTCTCCTTTATATTAAGCCCAATGCTCTTAGACACCGGTCAGTGTTGTCTTAAAAAGGAACGGAATTGATTTGGTATATGAATTAACCTGGTCTGCCAAACAACAGCCAAACAGCTTGTTAAATATGCCTACCTGGTCAGGTCAAGGGGTCAGTAGTAACTCCAGGCTCTTATGTCCACTACTACGGTGGCCCAGAGTGGACATCTATTTGTTTACAACCAAGGTTGGGGGTAAATTCCATTTCAATTCAGGAATTTGGAATTTCAGCAATCGTCAATGCTTTTTAATGAGGAAACATTTGGAATTGTAATTTGGTTTTAACTTTCTGATTTGAAATGGAAACGACCCCCCCCCCCCCCCCCCACCCTGTTTACAACCATGTACATTATTACATACCGATGAATGTTATCGTTTGTTCAGTTCAAAGTGCTGCGATTTGGTGTTTTCTTAATGCATCCCTCTCCATTCATTAGGTTGACGTATCTCTAGCTTGCTTTAGGTTTGGATAAAAGCATCAGAGCATAGCTACACGTTGTTGTGTTCATATATTTGACTTTTTTTTGGGGGGGGGGGGGACATTCGGTTCTGTCCCAGATCTGTTTGTGTTCTTCCCAACTCCTTATGTAGTCGTCATGCAAAACAATTGGCTTGAAAGAACAAACAAAAAAACATACATTTTGAGTTGGCAAGAGCACAAACAGATCTGGGACCAGGCTAATCTCTTTCCAACTGGGATGATGATGATGATGATGATGATCGTGTGAAGTCTTGTATTGGGGAAGTTACACCCTGCCCACTGGGCACACGCTTGTTGAATCGACGTTGTTTCCATGTCTTTTCAATTACATTACGTTGAGCCAACGTGAAATAGACGTTCAGTTGACATCTGTGCAGTTTGATACCGTGGGTTTTTATTCGTTTTTGCTGTAGGGGTGAAGTTGCCCCTAGATACTGATTCTGGGTCAGTTTTACGTTTATCCACTAATTGTTAAAATTTGGATTAGGGGAGCGGAATCTGATTCTGGGTCAGTACCTAGACTAAACTTGACCCCTGGCGTTTTCTCATGTTTCCTACCTGGAAAGTATTGGTGTGGATCACAGTAACGGACTTGTGACCTGTTGTGAAGATGCTCTATGTGTTTTAGTGGGAAAGTGGTTGTTTTTGTTGTTCCACCATGTTGTTTTCTCATCTCAAAGTGATGATGATGATGATGATGATGATGATGTCGGCTGAGTCCAAACTTCTCTCACTTTGGGGCCGTCACCTGGAATAAAAATATTTTAAAAAGAGTCTTGCAGGCGATGATGCAAGCTGATTGAGAACAATCTGTGTGTTGTCTCTCTCTCTCTCTCTCTCTCTCTCTCTCTCTCTCTCTCTCTGTCTGTCTGTCTGTCTGTCTGTCTGTCTGTCTGTCTGTCTGTCTGTCTGTCTGTCTGTCTGTCTGTCTGTCTCTCTCTCTGTGTCTCTCTCTGTGTCTCTCTCTCTCTCTCTGTCTGTCTGTCTGTCTCTGTCTCTCTCTCTCTCTGTCTCTCTCTCTCTGTCTCTCTCTGTCTCTCTCTGTCTCTCTCCCTCTCTGTCTCTCTCTGTCTCTCTCTCTCTGTCCCTCTCTCTCTCCCCCTCTCTCTCTCTCAGATAAGAATATCTCTGATGTTGACATCTGTCTAGTCATCAGGCTCTTGTTAAGTCTACAAATGCACCAGAGCATTAAAAAATTGTACCTCCAATGAGTGGAAAACTTGATGAGAAACATAAGAGTTCCTATTTGTCTGTGAACATACCTTTTTCCGCTGGTTTACTTCAACACTGATTACGGATTAGAATTGTATGCAGGAGTGTTAAAGTTTATGACCACAAGGTGACGACAGTACGTTATTTTTTGTTGATAACTCATGACTGTTACGCTTTTTAAAAAATAACGTTTTAAAACATTGTGACAAGTAGTCTAGCATCTTCGTTATCACTTGTTGATATCACAGTTGCAGATAATCGGTAATAAAGCAAAGGCAGTTTGACACTATTTTGACCTCTTGGGATTCCCTCCTGACGTATGTGACCGTGGGGATCCCCGTTCGGTTGATTAGCGGATATAGCCCCGTCCACCGGGTCCTATTTTAACTCATTTCCAAAGACTCGAAGTCGACTACAGTCTTTGGAGCTCTGCGGTCTACGAACACCTTTGTCAAGTTGTCTTGTCCTAAAGTCGGTGATGGATGCCTTACGGTCGGCTGGAAGAGCGATCATCCGAAGTCCAAGCATCGCGAAACGGTCTTGGAATTCCGGCAAACATAAAAGTAAGATTTGTTTTAATTAAGTGAAAACTTCCTCTTATTTTATTTATACAGAACAAAGCATTCGACAACAAAAACATTGTTTTAGTGGTGTAAACACAGCGAATTATTAACACTTGCCAATTTCTGTTTTTATGTTTGTGGGTCCAATTTTCATGTTATGTCGAATTTCTGACCGTTTGTTGGCTACTTGATAACTCTTGTTACATTCAGTGCAACACTTTTACATAATTTCATCAATCATATATCCATTGCATGTGTGTCATTAGTTCACTCACTAGGCTGGACTACTGTTGTCATGATTGGTAACACCATTACGCTACCAATTAAGTTAAAAACATGTAGCAACTACGTGTTTCCTATGAACTTAACCCGGTTACAATATCATACCGCTCTTTGTTTGTTTTTTGGGGGGGGATTTGGATAGAACTGGCAGTGTAGGCTGAGGACATTCCTATCTAGTAATCCACTATCCCCAAATCTTCCCAATTTGAGATCAGAGCCTGAAATGCACCACACCCATGATAACCATATTCATCTCTCATGCAATGACTTAATTGCATGTTTGGATAACGTACTCTATTTCCTGTACCCTGTCTACTTTGTCCCTACATTGGGACACTGTTTTACTGACACTGTTCAGAGTACTATTACAGCCTAATAAGGGTAATTCCTGTACATAAAAATACCTTAAAGAACTAAAGTATTTTTTTTGTGTGTATTCACTATATTTTGACAACTTTACTTCATTCATAAATAAAATGTACATTTTCCTCCATACATTTTCTCTGACACCAAAAAGTACTCGTTACATGTTGAGTGTTTTTAACAGGACAGAAAAATGGTCTAATTCACTTATTAAGAGAACATTCCTACTGCCTCTGATCTGGTGGACTCACTAAACAGAGAACATCCCTGGTCATCCCTACTGCCTCTGATCTGGTGGACTCACTAAACAGAGAACATCCCTGGTCATCCCTACTGCCTCTGATCTGGAGGACTCACTAAACAGAGAACATCCCTGGTCATCCCTACTGCCTCTGATCTGGTGGACTCACTAAACAGAGAACATCCCTGGTCATCCCTACTGTCTCTGATCTGGCTGACTCACTAAACAGAGAACATCCCTGGTCATCTCTACTACCTCTGATCTGGAGGACTCACTAAACAGAGAACATCCCTGGTCATCCCTACTGCCTCTGATCTGGAGGACTCACTAAACAGAGAACATCTCTGGTCATCTCTACTACCTCTGATCTGGTGGACTCACTAAACAGAGAACATCCCTGGTCATCCCTACTGCCTCTGATCTGGCTGACTCACTAAACAGAGAACATCCCTGGTCATCTCTACTACCTCTGATCTGGAGGACACACTAAACAGAGAACATCCCTGGTCATCCCTACTGCCTCTGATCTGGAGGACTCACTAAACAGAGAACATCCCTGGTCATCTCTACTACCTCTGATCTGGAGGACTCACTAAACAGAGAACATCCCTGGTCATCCCTACTGCCTCTGATCTGGAGGACTCACTAAACAGAGAACATCCCTGGTCATCTCTACTACCTCTGATCTGGAGGACTCACTAAACAGAGAACATCCCTGGTCATCCCTACTGCCTCTGATCTGGAGGACTCACTAAACAGAGAACATCTCTGGTCATCTCTACTACCTCTGATCTGGTGGACTCACTAAACAGAGAACATCCCTGGTCATCCCTACTGTCTCTGATCTGGCTGACTCACTAAACAGAGAACATCCCTGGTCATCTCTACTACCTCTGATCTGGAGGACTCACTAAACAGAGAACATCCCTGGTCATCCCTACTGCCTCTGATCTGGAGGACTCACTAAACAGAGAACATCCCTGGTCATCCCTACTGCCTCTGATCTGGTGGACTCACTAAACAGAGAACATCCCTGGTCATCCCTACTGCCTCTGATCTGGCTGACTCACTAAACAGAGAACATCCCTGGTCATCCCTACTGCCTCTGATCTGGCTGACTCACTAAACAGAACATCCCTGGTCATCTCTACTACCTCTGATCTGGAGGACACACTAAACAGAGAACATCCCTGGTCATCCCTACTGCCTCTGATCTGGAGGACTCACTAAACAGAGAACATCCCTGGTCATCCCTACTGCCTCTGATCTGGCTGACTCACTAAACAGAGAACATCCCTGGTCATCCCTACTACCTCTGATCTGGAGGACACACTAAACAGAACAACCCTGGTCATCCCTACTGCCTCTGATCTGGAGGACTCACTAAACAGAGAACATCCCTGGTCATCCCTACTGCCTCTGATTTGACAGACTCACTAAACACCTGCTTTGTTTGTAAATTAATGTCAGTTGTAGTGTGCATAATACTTTTTGATACTTAAGTATATTTAAAACCAAATACTTGTAATTTTTTTTATTTTTTTTTATAGACTTTTACTCCAATAAAATTTTCCTGTGGGGGCATATGGAAGGTCAGGTGGCCACCCTATTCGTGATATAGTCCACTACTATTGACCAGGGTCCCATAGTGCACTACTATTGACCAGGGTCCCATAGTGCACTACTATTGACCAGGGTCCCATAGTGCACTACTATTGACCAGGGTCCCATAGTGCACTACTATTGACCAGGGTCCCATAGTGCACTACTATTGACCAGGGTCCCATAGTGCACTACTATTGACCAGGGTCCCATAGTGCACTACTATTGACCTGAGCTCTTATGTAGAGAATAGGGTAGGATGCAGATTGTGTGCTAAATCTCACTTGGTCCTGGGCCAGGTGGGTGATTTGGTGGCGTCCGGGGAAATTAGACCTACTAATCACTATAGACAAGATATCAGCTACAGGGACCAGCCAGTAACATTAACCATGTTATTAATCAGATGCTCAAATGGCCGCTCTGACAACCGATATATAAATGGAAGGCAGTCGGGGGGAGGTAAGATCAGGTGGGACCGTTCTAGCCAATGAGAGGGCAGAGACGCGTGTGAACAACAGGCGCAACTCTGCTATAAAGTGTTGTTTTTTTTCTTCGTTTTTATATCCGTACACTCGACAACCAAACTTAGATTCTATCAAATAAGATGTAGCAAATAAACCATTTACATGTCTTGTTTAACCACATTCAACACTCGTACAAAAACCCCTCGCTTGGTGAGCTTCTACTTTAATTTATTTTTATCCAAAAACATCACCTGCTGGAGATGACTGATTTCTGGGCCCAGTTATCTCTCTTACCTCTTCTCCTCTGGTCCGCAGCGTGGCTGGGTTCAGGTTTGGGAACTGCTGGTGCTTCCTCTGTTGTCAACATTCCTCACACTTACGGACATTGTGTTTTTATTAAAGCCTCTTTAAGGGGCCTCCCGAGTGGCGCAGTGGTCTAAAGGCTCTGCATCTCAGTGCTCGAGGCGTCACTACAGACCCTGGTTCAGTGGTCTAAAGGCTCTGCATCTCAGTGCTCGAGGCGTCACTACAGACCCTGGTTCAGTGGTCTAAAGGCTCTGCATCTCAGTGCTCGAGGCGTCACTACAGACCCTGGTTCAGTGGTCTAAAGGCTCTGCATCTCAGTGCTCGAGGCGTCACTACAGACCCTGGTTCAGTGGTCTAAAGGCTCTGCATCTCAGTGCTCGAGGCGTCACTACAGACCCTGGTTCAGTGGTCTAAAGGCACTGCATCTCAGTGCTCGAGGCGTCACTACAGACCCTGGTTCAGTGGTCTAAAGGCTCTGCATCTCAGTGCTCGAGGCGTCACTACAGACCCTGGTTCGATCCAGGGGTGTATCACAACCGACTGTGATCGGAAGTTTCATAGGGAGGCGCACAATTTGGCCTGGCGTCATCCGGGTTAAGGGAGGATTTGACCGAGGTAGGCCGTCATTGTTTAAAAAAATTAATTGTTCTTAACCCTTTTGCCTCGTTAAATAACTCATAAAATCATGTTCAAGGTAACACAATGTAATGTTGATTTAACTGTGATGTAGAGCTACAGGGTGGAGGTAGGTAATGTTGATTTTTTTTAAGCTACTGGCAGTGAGTGACCCGCTTTCTGGCCTCTAATCTACAGTAGGCTTTCTGAACTGTTTAGGGTTTTCTGAATCTGTTTTCCAGGTTGAGGGGGGGGGGGGGGTCGTCAGTCATTACTACTTACCCATATCGTTCAGCCTGCAGGACTGGCCATGGTCAGGCATGTAGACTGGGGACAATATCTTCCTTTTGGATAGAAGCTGCCCTCAGGCACAGATGCATAATCCATTTACCGTCTCCCAGAAAACTCAATTTTTCTCTGCAACGCCAAGGGCAACGTGTACAGCACCCCTCACCCTCCCTTTCCTCTTGTCCCAGCTCACCCTCCCTTTCCTCTTGTCCCAGCTCACCCTCCCTTTCCTCTTGTCCCAGCTCACCCTCCCTTTCCTCTTGTCCCAGCACCCCCTCCCGAGGGTTTTAGAAATGGGTTGAGGTAAAAAGCCACCTTGGTCCCCCCCCCCCCCCCCCCCCATCCTTTGACACATGGACCATTGGGTAATATAGGTCCATTTGAGGCCACATCACTTCCATATTACTACAGATCACCAACAGTATCGTTTGTCCTCTTATTTATTATACAGTATTATAAGGCTCTGCTTAATTTCAGAGTACATACCATTTAGGAACTAGAATACTCATTAGTCATGTTTATTCAGTCATACCTAGTTCTGTGAAATCCATTTGGTTCTACCCCCCCCTCCCACACACAGACACACACACACACACACACACAGACACACACACACACTCACTCACACACACACACTCCTATAGGACGTGCTGACTTGAATGGTTTTCCTCTTTCCTATGGGTGTCGTTGACAGATTTCTGAGAATTCACTATTGTTTGTTCAGTCATTTACATCTATCTTGAAAACCCTGGATGCTAATTGGCTGTTGTGTTGATAGAGGGCTCTGATGTGTGTGTGTTTCCTGTTGCTGTGGCAATGTTTTTGTGACCTTTGATCTACATTGGGACAAGTTGGTCGACCTCCCTGCGTTATTGTGTGTCACTGTAGTCTATAGGTTCAACTTACATTCAGAAACCTGACATGAACGTGAACCCTCTCTGCTCTTCTTAAGAAGCAATGTTTTCATTGGACAGAGCCCTACAGGTCTTAAGAAGCAGTGTTTTCATTGGACAGAGCCCTACAGGTCTTAAGAAGCAGTGTTTTTTTCATTGGATGTTAGCCCTGTCAGAAGTCGGCTCCTCGTAGTCCAATGTCCCTAGCTAACAGGCTTTATGTAGACCGTAGACCTAAAGTGACACACTGGATCTATATGGCAGAAACTCATATCCTAGCCTTCTTCATTTCTCCCTCCACTGTTCCCCTAATTTCTCTCTTCCATTCATCTTATCCCTCATACTTGAAGACTTGGCAATGATGTAAACTAGATAGAAGCACTCGAACAAGTCCATCAGAAATCACTTCAGTTGACCTCTCCTTCATAACCTCCCGGCCAAAGTCATAGAATTTTTTTTTTGAGAGATTGATAAGGGAAAGTCATTAATGGCGATTTATTTATTTATTTTTATTTATTATTATTTTTTTTTAGGCGTGCATCTGTCACCCCCACACCCCTACATTCAGCTGATTCCCCTCACTGACCCCTGAACCCTAACCCATCCATCTGGTCCTCAGGCAGTCAGTGCCTTTTGACTGGTCTTACTGGAGCCTCCTCACAAAGCTGAGCTGCTTGTTACCACACACACTCTCTCCTCCTCATGGTATACAGTGATGTATATGTTATGGTCATTAGTCAGAATCATAGTTAACAAACCAGAAAAAACACGGACAGTTTTTTTAGTTTTAAATGTAACTGTTCTGGGGATGGTGTGTATGTGGTAGCTCTTGGCCCGTGTGTGTGTGGTAGCTCTTGGCCCGTGTCTGTGAGAGAATGTCAATGTGGCGTGTCTGGGTGAGAGAGAAGGTCTGTCTGGGTGAGAGAGAAGGTCTGTCTGTGTGTGTATGGCAGTGTGCACTAGATCTCCAGAGTTCTAGAAGGCTACAGAACCGATAAGGAATGAGAAAATGGACTTCAATAGTTTATATATTAATAGTTTATATTACTCACTGCCCCCCCCCCCCCCCCCCCCCCCCCCCCCCCCCCTTCTGTGTGGCCTTCTGTCTTTCTCCTTCAATTCAACATGGAAGTAGGATGAAGTAACCTACTGCGTGTTAAGGTTTAATTTGCCTGGCTTCCCATCCACACATCTCTATCCAAATACCAATATCATGTTTCTTCTCCATGAAGAGTGCAGCTAGCGATGGCGCCGTAGGCTAGAAGTTGTTAGGCAGAGGTTTCACAGAGGGTAGCTGGTCCTAGATAACTTACTCCAGGATAAAAAGAATGAAAACATTGATGGAGACTCTGGAACAGAAACATATTTCTCTTATCATTACTTGTCAAAGTTAGTGTATAAGACTTCCATTTGTTTTTTGTCTCTCAATATTCTTTCCCTTTTCTCCCCTTCAATATTTTGCCCTCTTTTGCAGGTCAGCTATAGGTTTGTTCTGAGTATAAACATGTACTTTTACAGGTCAGCTGGGAGAGAAAGTAGCTGTGGGAGTCTGAGACATTTATGTGTTGTAGGCTTATAGTTAGTTTTTTGGAATGTCACTTCTTGCCACTGGGGGGCAGTAATGCATAAGAAGATGGGGACCATAGACTTGGATAGACAACATCTCTGTGTGATGAGGGTTTCTGTGAGAGTGTGGGAAGCACCGTTGAGGACTTCTATCTTGAAATAGTCAATTTTGTTCTACAAGCAAAATTCATTGACTGATTCCTTCCTGATGACCCTGCTGTCATGACACCAACCGGGTCATTAGGTCATACCACCTGGGTCATTGGGTCATACCACCTGGGTCATTAGGTCATACCACCTGGGTCATTAGGTCATGCCAACCGGGTCATCAGGAGGGATCAGCCAATGAAGTTGGAAGTCCTGCCCAGTTGACTAAATAGATTTTTTTTAAATGGCAAAAGTCCTCAAGGCCACTGCCCATGCTAACTTATGTTCGTGTTTCTGTTAAACCAAACAAGACTCTGCGTTCCAGAGAGGTGGTCGTTCGGTTTCTCAAGCCTGATGACAGTTGTCCACAGACAGAGAATATCCTCTCCGCGAACGCTTGGGATGCAGGGTCAGAAACCAGATCCAGTGCCAGAGCTCACAGCTTTGGATGAACAGCCGTCCTTGAACTGGAGCGGTGACTCTGTAAACATGCCCAGCTTGACCTCTTCCAGGTGTTTCCACAGCTCATACAGGACACAATGCCCTGCCAGGGGAGATGCTCTTAGATACGAGGAAGCTATATTTCTGAAGAACTGTGGGCGAGATGCTTGCTGGATTCAACGTGCTGTCATCTTGCTTGGGGTCCTGCTGCTCCATGGCTGTACTCTCTGATTTGCTGAAGTACAATAGACTCTGCTTCCCTCATCAGCTCCATCTATGTTGAGCAAGCTGCTGTAGAGTGAGGATGAAGTTTGCTGCCAGAGGATTCAGTATGCATGCAAAGTGACTTCAGGAGGACCAGTGCCAACTGTTTTGCAACAGTAGTTGACTGCAAGTGTGACTCGAGGTTGAGACGGCACGGTACCACATCAGACAGTGACCGGTTGTCAGTTTGAAGTCGGTGTGGATTGCGAACGGCTCCAGCAACTTCACAAGCTGCTCTAGCTTGGCCCAGTCACGCTCCGTGCTCGCCTTCAGATTTCTTCCCTGTTAGTTAGTGGCCTAGCTTGTGCATCATTATCACTAGCTAATTGAAACCTAGCCATCTACTTTCAGCATTAAACTCCATTTTGATTTTTGGCCAAAGTTTAGAAGATAATAAACATAATTGTTAGGATTTTTATTTCAGTTTTACTAAATTATTTTATAAATTCTTTATTTAGTTTCAGTTTTCGTTTTACTATAACAACCTTGCTGTGGTTGACCTTCCTTACAATCTTATAACCTGTCTCTCTAGAACTTCCTGAGAACTGGACCGACACGAGGGAGACTGTTGTGGAGGGCATGACCTTTAACCTCCGCCACCTAGGCATGACCCTGGTGGACCAGGCCAAAGGAGAGGACCTATCAGCAGCTGCTGTCAAGAGGATCGTTGCCACGGTGAGCTGTGATGCCATACAAGTAGGAGGGATTGGAATTTCAAAGCACAGGACGTTACTAAACTCTTGATTTTAGATTATATTTTTGGAGTTGATCGTGATTTGCTTTTGCTCTCAAGAACAGCATTTTTTTTTTCTAAGTGCTTCACGATAACTAAATAACTAAATAACGGTCTGCTCCTTTTTTAGAAACAAATGAACAATTAGCTGTATTGTTTTCATCATATTGTTGATAATCTTTTTTCTTAGCATCAATGCTTACTGATAATAGATGTATCTATTATTGTGATTTATTCTTTTAAGATCTTTGTCTAATTATTGTTATCTCATATTGATCCAGACCAAGGCCATTAGGAATAAATGATTTGTAATGAATCTATATTCTCTGTCTTAAACTCTATCCCCTCCAGGCCAAAGCGGGAGGTAAGAAGCCTCCGAAGGTTTCTCTGAAGGTTTCTCCTCAGGGTATAATGCTCTACGATAGTCTGACCAACCAGCTGCTAGACAACATCTCCATATACAGGTGTGTGTGGTGGGGAGAGGGCAAATGTCTTTGAAAATACATCTCCCTACAGGAGACTAGACCTCCACAGAGCTGGGTGATCTCTCTCTCGCTCTCTCCCCTCTCTCCCCTCTTTCTCCTCTCTCTCTCTGAGGACACTTGCCATTTTGAACCATAACTGTAAACCGCTGAATTTATTTTGCCCTCTGACATTTTTAACCTTTGCCCTTGTGTCCTGCAGGATATCCTACTGCACGGCGGACAAGCTGCACGACAAGGTGTTTGCCTACATTTCCCAGAACACCCTCAACGGAACACTGGAGTGCCACGCCTACCTCTGCTCCAAGAAGAAAGTGGTGAGTGTGAACGGACACCACAACAACCACTATAATCTGAAAGGACTGGATGAGTCTAAGAAATATTCTTATGCCTCTGCTTGGACCTCCTATAAACTATTATTTTTACTTATCTACACTGAACAAAAAATAAACACAACATGTAAAGTGTTGGTTTCATGAGCTGAAAGGAAAGATCCCAGAAATGTTCCATACTGCACAAAAAGCTTATCTATCCCTAATGTTGTGCTCAAATTTGTTTTTATATACATGTTAGTGAGCATTTCTCCTTTGCCTAGATAATCCATCCACCTGACAGCTGTGGCATATCAAGAAACTGATTAAACAGCATGATCATTACACAGGTGCACCTTGTGCTGGGGGACAATAAAAGGCCTCTCTAAAATGTGCAGTTTTGTCACACAACACAATGCCACAGATGTCTCTAGTTTTAAGAGATCGTAAGAGTACTGGAGGACCAGGGTGGCAGTGTTGGGAGTACTGGAGGACCAGGGTGGCAGTGTTGGGAGTACTGGAGGACCAGGGTTGAGGAAATGCTGATCTAGGGGTTAGGGAAGGGGATGGACACGGAAATGAATCCACTCCTTAGAACAGGATCGAACAACCTTCCTACTATAACTACTGGTTGTGCAGGGTTTTGTTCCAGTCCTGCTGTAACCCAGCTGACTCTACTAATCAGCTGCTCAGCAGCACTTTGAGCACCTGATTCGGGTATATTAAAGCGGGGGCTGGAACAAAAGCCTGCCTTAAAACATGTTTGCTTCCAATATAACCCCTACATCTGACTGGTTTCCCCCGGGGGAAACATTAGAAGGTTGCACTCCTCGCGTCCCCCTTTTTCGACTGCATGTGTTGCTGGGATTTTGAAAAACATACATACATGCATACATACATTTTACTTAATAAAAGTATATTTTTCAAATGGTCTTGTTCAATAACGTTTGTATGTTGTCCCATTTAAAATAATCTGTACTCTTAATTTCAGTGTCCTTTTTGATTTGTTAATGTTTCATTGGGGCTTATAGCATTATAACAGCTTTGTGAATGGTCTCTTTCTCTCCTAGGCCCAGGCAGTGACTCTGACTGTAGCACAGGCCTTTAAAGTGGCCTTTGAGTTCTGGCAGGTTGCCAAAGAAGGTAGGTTGCTGTTCAAACCCTGCTACCCTCCAGAAGGGGACGGTCTGTACAGGTGTATCAAAGCTGAGGCTGGAAAAACGGCTTCCATCCGACTGTTAAATAGTCCCCACTAGCCGGCCTCCTGCCCAGTTCCCCTGCCCTGACCTTTAGTCGTCGTCACTAGCCGGCCTCCTGCCCAGTTCCCCCTGCCCTGACCTTTAGTCGTCGTCACTAGCCGGCCTCCTGCCCAGTTCCCCTGCCCTGACCTTTAGTCGTCGTCACTAGCCGGCCTCCTGCCCAGTTCCCCTGCCCTGAACCTTAGTCGTCGTCACTAGCCGGCTAGCATCCGGTTACGTAGAAGCTGCTCTCCTATGGACATGGTCACTTTAATAATGTTTACATCCTGTTTTACCCACTTCATATGTGTGTATATACTGTATACTAGTTAAGTCCAACTATTACTGTAATGTTACATATTCTATCATATATATATATATATATATATATATATATATTACTCCGACATTGCTCGCCTTTAATCTTTTTTATATTGTTGTGTATTGTTAGACATGACGTAATACTTATTAGATGTTATTGCACTGTCGGAGCTAGAAACACAAGCATTTCGCTACACTGGCATCTGTTTTAAATGTGTATGCAGCCAATAGCATTAGATTGTTGCTATACAGACACCCTATTACATGCAACCTGGTAGATGGGGACACGTACATTTTATTTACACACAAGGTCACAATTGAGCATTTTCTATATGAAATCGAATGTTATCTGTCACATGTGGTGAATAAAACCGGTGTAGACTTAACTAAACTTGTTGTGGGTAAACAGCCCTTAAACAACAGTGCAGAGTTAAAAAGGAAGACATTTGCTAAAAGGAGGAGGAAGAAAAATGGTATCACAACATGACAGCAACGAGGCTATGTACAAGGAGTACTGGTGCAGGGGTACCAGGTTGTTGAAGTAATATGTAGGTAGGGGGGGGGGGTTATAAGTGACTAGGGGATCAGGATAGATAATTAACAGAGTAGCAGCTGCAGCGTGTATTAGAGGTGTGGTGAGGCGGTGCAACAACAAAATACAAAGGCTGTCAAAGCAAAAAGTCTGGGTAGCTGCTGTTGGGTAGCTGCTGTTGGGTAGCTGCTGTTGGGTAGCTGCTGTTGGGTAGCTGCTTTGCGGAATTGTTTCTGCTGTTTGGTGGTAGCTGCTGTTCGGTGGTAGCTGCTGTTCGGTGGTAGCTGCTGTTCGGTGGTAGCTGCTGTTCGGTGGTAGCTGCTGTTCGGTGGCTGCTTTGCTGAATTGTTTCTGCTGTCTTTTGGCTTGGGGGGGGGGGGGGGTAGAAGCTGTTCAGTAGCCGTGTGTGTGTTGATGGTAGTATTTTGTGTCTTGTAGAGAAAGAGAAGAGGGTGAAGTCCGGCTCGGCTGGAGAAGCATCCGGCAGCTCCATTTTAGAAGGATCCAACAGCCTGGCTAGTCTGAAAGGAGAAGGTAAGGTGATACACATCTCACACAGAGCGAGACTGAGGCTGCATTTTCACATGCAGCCCAATTCTGATTTAGTTTTTTTTCACCAATCTGATCAGCTCTGGAAAAATATCCGAATTTTACTGGCTGTGTAAACGCAGCCCTCAAACACACACACACACTCCATCTTTATCCAATGCAGACATTCAGAGTTTAAAATATAATGTTCAACAGATTTATGTTACGATGGAATGCACTAATTGTACATCTCTCTGGATAAGAGCATCTGCTAAATGACAGTGTAAATCCGAATAACATTTACTTGATGTTATTTAGCAATGAAATGTCTGTCTTTTTATTTCCTCCTACTGAGGCCTTGGTTGGATCCTTAAGATTTTTTTCTGTAGGCAGTTGGAGTCCAACTGTAAACACTCAACTTTACTGATTTGATTGGCTGATTTTTGTCTCCATAGATGTTGCCACGGGTAACCTACTGGACCTGGAGGAACGGACTCATGTTGCCGTGGTTCTGGAAACCAATGGCAACGAGGAGTTCCAGATGGACGACCACACCGCTCCCGAGGACATTGATAACAATAACACTGTCTGGGTACGTTTCAAATCAACCGTTTCTCTCTTTAAATGGGAGAAAAATATTTTGGATACAGAAACTCACAATCTTTCTCTCTTGCAGGAAATTGAGGAAGACTTGGATGAGGCTTTTTCTAGGTAAGACACTCATCCTAAAAATGTATCTGTTGTCAATAAAGCGAGTCACTTCTTGCTGCTGATTAACCACAGAAATCAATCGGCTCATTGATTTGCTCAGATCAGATTTGCCTGAGAGTGATTGCCGCTTTTGGAGAATGTGACTCCACAGCTCCGTCTAGAATGGATCGGACTTACAAGGTTAGACTAGAGAAATGTTCAGAGGTAGAGATGAAACCGAGAACAGGGTTGGCCTCAATTCAGACTTGAATTCAGACTGCCTCATACATCTCAATTATTGAATTTGAATTGAAGCAGTAAACAGGATATAGAATTGCGTTTAGAATTTGAATTAAAGGACATTTTATTAAATCCAAATACCTCTTCAATATTCGGTGTAGTCTGTACAAATGTACAGTATGTATATCAAACATGGCATTATATAAATGCATATAAAATGGTGAAACAAAAGATTTTTAGGACAAACAAATCCTGTACGCAAATATCCCGTTGAATTAATCCGTTACATTTTTGTTCAATAAAGAAGCCAAACAGATTAAATGTATAATGAACATAGTTTCCAGAGAAAAGTGGTATTTGTTAACTTAGGCTTTAGGCTGTGGGACTGGGCTGTGGGACTGGGCTTTAGGCTGTGGGACTGGGCTTTAGGCTGTGGGACTGGGCTTTAGGCTGTGGGACTGGGCTTTAGGCTGTGGGACTGGGCTTTAGGCTGTGGGACTGGGCTTTAGGCTGTGGGACTGGGCTTTAGGCTGTGGGACTGGGCTTTAGGCTGTGGGACTGGGCTTTAGGCTGTGGGACTGGGCTTTAGGCTGTGGGACTGGGCTGTAGGCTGTGGGACTGGGCTGTAGGCTGTGGGACTGGGCTGTAGGCTGTGGGACTGGGCTGTGGGACTGGGCTGTGGGACTGGCTTGTGGGACTGGGCTGTAGGCTGTGGGACTGGGCTGTAGGCTGTGGGACTGGGCTTTAGGCTGTGGGACTGGGCTTTAGGCTGTGGGACTGGGCTTTAGGCTGTGGGACTGGGCTTTAGGCTGTGGGACTGGGCTTTAGGCTTTGGGACTGGGCTGTAGGCTGTGGGACTGGGCTGTAGGCTGTGGGACTGGGCTGTAGGCTGTGGGACTGGGCTGTAGGCTGTGGGACTGAGCTGTAGGCTGTGGGACTGGGCTGTAGGCTGTGGGACTGGGCTGTAGGCTGTGGGACTGGGCTGTAGGCTGTGGGACTGGGCTGTAGGCTGTGGGACTGGGCTGTAGGCTGTGGGACTGGGCTGTAGGCTGTGGGACTGGGCTTTGGGCTGTGGGACTGGGCTTGGGACTGGGCTTTAGGCTGTGGGACTGGGCTTTAGGGCTGTGGGACTGGGCTGTGGGACTGGGCTTTGGGCTGTGGGACTGGGCTGTGGGACTGGGCTTTGGGCTGTGGGACTGGGCTGTGGGACTGGGCTTTGGGCTGTGGGACTGGGCTGTGGGACTGGGCTTTGGGCTGTGGGACTGGGCTGTGGGACTGGGCTTTGGGCTGTGGGACTGGGCTGTGGGACTGGGCTTTGGGCTGTGGGACTGGGCTGTGGGACTGGGCTTTGGGACTGGGCTTTAGGCTGTGGGACTGGGCTGTGGGACTGGGCTGTGGGACTGGGCTTTGGGCTGTGGGACTGGGCTTTAGGCTGTGGGACTGGGCTGTGGGACTGGGCTTTGGGCTGTGGGACTGGGCTTTAGGCTGTGGGACTGGGCTGTGGGACTGGGCTTTAGGCTGTGGGACTGGGCTTTAGGCTGTGGGACTGGGCTGTAGGCTGTGGGACTGGGCTGTAGGCTGTGGGACTGGGCTGTGGGACTGGGCTTTAGGCTGTGGGACTGGGCTGTAGGCTGTGGGACTGGGCTGTAGGCGGTGGGACTGGGCTGTAGGCTGTGGGACTGGGCTGTAGGCTGTGGGACTGGGCTGTAGGCTGTGGGACTGGGCTGTGGGACTGGGCTTTAGGCTGTGGGACTGGGCTTTAGGCTGTGGTACTGGGCTGTAGGCTGTGGGACTGGGCTGTAGGCTGTGGGACTGGGCTGTAGGCTGTGGGACTTGGCTGTGGGACTGGGCTGTGGGACTGGGCTGTGGGACTGAGCTGTGGGACTGGGGCTTTGGGCTGTGGGACTGGGGCTTTGGGCTGTGGGACTGGGGCTTTGGGCTGTGGGACTGGGCTGTGGGACTGGGGCTTTGGGCTGTGGGACTGGGCTGTGGGACTGGGCTGTGGGCTGTGGGACTGGGCTGTGGGACTGGGCTTTGGGCTGTGGGACTGGGCTGTGGGACTGGGCTGTGGGACTGGGCTGTGGGACTGGGGCTTTGGGCTGTGGGACTGGGCTGTAGGCTGTGGGACTGGGGCTTTGGGCTGTGGGACTGGGCTGTGGGACTAGGCTGTGGGACTGGGCTGTAGGCTGTGGGACTAGGCTGTGGGACTGGGCTGTAGGCTGTGGGACTAGGCTGTGGGACTGGGCTGTGGGACTGGGCTGTGGGACTAGGCTGTGGGACTGGGCTGTGGGACTAGGCTGTGGGACTAGGCTGTGGGACTAGGCTGTGGGACTGAGTATAGGGGAAGCAGGTCTTATCATTTTAGTTTCTTTATTCAGAATTGTCTTAATGTTTCTTTAAATATAGTGTATGTTAACATATTGAGGAGGGGGGGGGTATTTTGAGTCTTAATGCAGCCTAAAAATCAGCCCAACCCTGACAGAAAATGAAGTGACAGAATAAGGAAATGACAGCAGTGTGTAGCCCCGCCTCCTTTCTGTTTACTGTCTCCAGGTAACACTGCTGTGTGTTTGATGTAGAGTGGACTCTAACCCCGCCCCTAACCCCACCCCCAACCTAACCTAAACCCCCATTATACAGTCCACTGACCCAACCATAAACACTCCTTGTGCTACAATAACACCCTTCGTGTATAAAACAGAGCAAAAAGGCAGGAAATGCTCATTTGGTCTAAAATGAGTTCGTAATTTTTTGCTATGTTAAATACATGTTTAATTATGTGACACGTATCCTGTCTATTGTGTTCAGGAGAAAATGGGGGTCATGTTAGCAGTAACTGTACTAAAGTTGCTGTGAAAACCAAGGTAAATTAAAGCAATTTTGTCCACGCTGTGAGCAGTTACTGTCGTTTTGCTTGGTAAGGCAGCATACATGCCTCATGTGTTGTGACTCTGATGTTTCGTAACTTCCTGTTTGTGTCAACTCCTACCAGACCGACTAATATCATCTGTACAATTTTTAATTGAGAGTTCAATCAAGTTTTCTCCAGGTATATTTATGTGTAGGACCGACTGTTGCACATACTGCATCAGTTAACGTCTGATTGTGATCATTCAACATCTGCTGGTCCTCTGTCGTGGAGCAGGTCTGGGTTAGAGGGGTTTGAACACCCGACTCGGCTAACAATCCCTGCAGTGCATTACATGATTTACAATGCATACCTACCTCTCTTCAATCCTCTCACCCATTCCATCACATTTTCTCCTTTCTGTCTCTCACCCCCCCTCCAGACTGGCAGTGTCCCGTACTAACCCCCAGGTCCTGGATGTTGGGGTGACCCCCCAGGATTGGCTTACAGAACCTGACCGGGCCAATGGGAACACATCGAACACCACCAATGGAGATGACTTCTCCTTTGTCTTCTGATTGGCTACCGGAGGGCGACCGAGAGGCACAGCCTTTCGGCTCTTTGGCCCAATCCCGAATCAACCCCTAGGCCCTACGCTGGAGCTACAGCATACCATATTTGTTTCCTCCTCTCAGGTCTGCATAGGTCTAGGGCTCAATAGGCCCATAGAGTTGGCTTTGGACCCATTCCAAACCGATCCCTTGCCTCTGTCCTTATTCCCTAGTTGACTCCCTCCCCCTTTATAGATAGTAGTATTACTCTTTGGGACCATAGCAGTATGCAGTACTCTTTGGGACCATAGCAGTATGCAGTACTCTTTGGGACCACAGCAGTATGCAGCACTCTTTGGGACCACAGCAGTATGCAGCACTCTTTGGGACCACAGCAGTATGCAGCACTCTTTGGGACCACAGCAGTATGCAGCACTCTTTGGGACCACAGCAGTATGCAGCACTCTTTGGGACCACAGCAGTATGCAGCACTCTTTGGGACAATAATCATTGTTTACCTTTTTGTATTTATTTTGTGTTAGTTAGAACAAATAAATTATAACCAAGGATGGGTTGTGCAATTTCAGTCAGTTTAGCTCTAAATCTCAATATAAACCTGTTACATTACGTTTTGGATTAGTCTTCTACATAAACACACTTGATACTACAAAGCCTCTATACAGACCAAGCAAGACGATCAAGGTTGGTACTCCCTACTTTGTTTAGGGGATGTAGTCTTTGCATACTAAAGCACTTTGGAGAAAGAAAAAAAAGGTACTTCCTGAATTTGTTTTCTCCAACTTATTCAAAACTCTTTGTCCTGTTTTGTACATTCTTAATGTGACCCCAGGAAAGTGATATACTATATTGAAATCCTTCCTCCCATGGCCAGTTTCAACCTGTTCTGTAACCTATCTTGACCTTATTGACCAATGCGCACCATGTAGTACTCTATACCAGCAGGACCTTTTTGAATAAAGCTTTTAATCATGCATATGAAACTTAAAAGGATGTTTGGTCTACTTTTAGGAAAGGATTTTTCTTGTTGCTTATAACACCCACTGACGGAGAGGGCGTTGCTGCCTGTGTTGTACAATTCCAGTTACATATCCTAAATGTTCCAGAAATTGTGGTTGGAGTATTCTGGATTTCCGGCTTATTCCAGGAATCCTTCAATCTGTATGTCTGGAAAACATGAACATTTTGGGATAGTTTCTGGAATTTTGTAACTCAATGCTTCAAAACAAATGTTATTGGTCACATACACATGGTTAGCAGATGTTATTGGTCACATACACATGGTTAGCAGATGTTATTGGTCACATACACATGGTTAGCAGATGTTATTGGTCACATACACATGGTTAGCAGATGTTATTGGTCACATACACATGGTTAGCAGATGTTATTGGTCACATACACATGGTTAGCAGATGTTATTGGTCACATACACATGGTTAGCAGATGTTATTGGTCACATACACATGGTTAGCAGATGTTATTGGTCACATACACATGGTTAGCAGATGTTATTGGTCACATACACATGGTTAGCAGATGTTATTGGTCACATACACATGGTTAGCAGATGTTATTGGTCACATACACATGGTTAGCAGATGTTATTGGTCACATACACATGGTTAGCAGATGTTATTGGTCACATACACATGGTTAGCAGATGTTATTGGTCACATACACATGGTTAGCAGATGTTATTGGTCACATGGTTAGCAGATGTTATTGGTCACATGGTTAGCAGATGTTATTGGTCACATGGTTAGCAGATGTTATTGGTCACATGGTTAGCAGATGTTATTGGTCACATGGTTAGCAGATGTTATTGGTCACATGGTTAGCAGATGTTATTGGTCACATGGTTAGCAGATGTTATTGGTCACATGGTTAGCAGATGTTATTGGTCACATATACAGCAGATGTTATTGGTCACATATACAGCAGATGTTATTGGTCACATATACAGCAGATGTTATTGGTCACATATACAGCAGATGTTATTGGACACATATACAGCAGATGTTATTGGTCACATATACAGCAGATGTTATTGGTCACATATACATGGTTAGCAGAAGTTAGTGTAGCGAAATGCGTGTGCTTCTAGTTCCGACCATGCAGTAATATCTAACAATTTCACAACTACCATATGTGTGTGTATGTGTATATATCTATATATATATCTCACACACATGTAAAGGAATGAATATGTACATAAATCTATGGGTGAGCGATGGCCGAACAGCATAGGCAAGATGCAGTAGATGGTATAGAGTACAGTGTATTTCCCCACATTACTCATCTCCTATGTATGTAAACATTATGAAGTGGCATTGTTTAAAGTGACTAGTGATACATTTTCATCCAATTGTTGAAGTGGCTAGAGATGAGTCAGTTTGTTGGCAGAAGCCTCTGTTAGTGATTGCTGTTTAACAGTCTGATGGCCTTGAGATGGAAGCTGTTTTTCAGTCTCTCGGTCCCTGCTTTGATGCACCTGTACTGACCTCGCCTTCTGGATGATAGTGTGGTGAACAGGCAGTGGCTCGGGTGGTTGTTGTCCTTGATGATCTTTATGGCCTTCCTGTGACATCGGGTGGTGTAGGTGTCCTGGAGGGTAGGTAGTTTGCCCACGGTGATGCGTTGTGCAGACCTCACGACCCTCTGGTGAGCCTTGCGGTTGTGGGCAGAGCAGTTGCCGTACCAGGCGGTGATACCGCCCGACAGGATGCTCTCGATTGTGCATCTGTAAAGTGTGACAAGCCAAATTTCTTCAGTCTCCTGGGGTTAAAGAGGCGCTGCTGCGCCTTCTTCACCATGCTGTCTGTGTGGGTGGACCATTTCAGGTTGCCTGTGATGTGTACTCTGAAGAATTTAAAACTTTCCACTTCTGTCCCCTCTGTGGATGCTCCCTCTGCTGTTCCACGATCATCTCCTTTGTTGACGTTGAGTGAGAGGTTATTTTCCAAACACCACACTCCGAGGGCCCTCACTTCCTCCCTGTAGGCAGTCTTGTCATTGTTGGTAATCAAGCGTACCACCATAGTGTCGTCTGAAAACTTGATGATTGAGTTGGAGGCGTGCATGGTAACACAGTCGTGGGTGAACAGGGAGTATAGGAGAGGGCTGAGAACACACCCTTGTGGGGCCCCAGTGTTGAGGATCAGCGGGGTGGAGATGTTTCCTACACTCACCACCTGGGGGCAGCCTGTCAAAGTCAACGACCCAGGGTCCCAGGCTTAATGACGAGTTTGGAGGGTACTATGGTGTTTAAAAATTTAAAAAACTTATTTAGCTAGGCAAGTCAGTTAAAGAACAAATTCTTATTTTCAATTAAGGCCTTGGAACAACTGCCTTGTTCAGGGGCATAACGACACATTTTTAGCTTGACCTTTCGGTTACAAGTCCAACTCTAACCACTAGACTTCCTGCTGCCCTGCTTATATACCATTACAACGTACAGTGCCTTGCAAAAGTATTCACCCCATTTGAGTTGTCCTATTGCATTACATCCTGTAAAATGAATGTTTTTATTTGGATTTCATGTAATGGACACAATCCAAATTGGTGAAGTGATAATTTCTTTTAAAATAACTTGTTTTAAATGTTTTGTTTTTTTTAAACTGAAAAGTGGTGTATGTATTCACCCCCTTTACATATGTATTCACCCCCTTTACATATGTATTCACCCCCTTTGCATATGTATTCACCCCCTTTGCATATGTATTCACCCCCTTTGCATATGTATTCACCCCCTTTGCATATGTATTCACCCCCTTTACATATGTATTCACCCCCTTTGCATATGTATTCACCCCCTTTACATATGTATTCACCCCCTTTACATATGTATTCACCCCCTTTGCATATGTATTCACCCCCTTTGCATATGTATTCACCCCCTTTACATATGTATTCACCCCCTTAACATATGTATTCACCCCCTTTGCATATGTATTCACCCCCTTTGCATATGTATTCACCCCCTTTGCATATGTATTCACCCCCTTTGCATATGTATTCACCCCCTTTGCATATGTATTCACCCCCTTTGCATATGTATTCACCTCATTTGCATATGTATTCACCTCCTTTGCATATGTATTCACCTCCTTTGCATATGTATTCACCTCCTTTGTTATGAAGCCCCTAAATAAGATCTGGAGAACCAATTACCTTCAGAAGTCAAATAATTAGTTGAATAGATTGCACACAGGTGGACTTTAAGTGTCACCTGATCTCATATCTAAACCTGTTCTGAAAGGCCCCAGAGTCTGCAACACCACTAAGCAAGCAGTGGCACCATGAAAACCAAGAAGGGAAAAAGTTGTGGAGAAATACAGATCAGAGTTGGGTTATAAAAAAATATCTGAAACTTTGAACATCCCACAGAGCAGCATTAAATCCATTATTAAAAAATGTAAAGAATATGGCACTGCAACAAACCTGCCAAGAGAGGGCCGCCCACCAAAACTCACGGACCAGGCAAGGAGGTCATTAATCAGAGAGGCAACAAAGAGACCAAAGATAATCTTGAAGGAGCTGCAAAGCTCCACAGCGGAGATCGGAGTATCTGTCCATAGGACCACTTTAAGCCGTACACTCCACGGAGCTGGGCTTTACAGAAGACTGGCCAGAAAAAAGCCTTTGCTTGAAGAACAAAATAAGCAAACACGTTTGGTGTTGTGGGAGACTCCACAAACATATGGAAGAAGGTACTCTGGTCAGATGAGATTAAAATGTAGCTTTTTTGGTCATCATGGAAAACGCTATGTCTGCGCAAACCCAACACCTCTCATCCTTGCAGTGAAGCATGTTGGTGTCAGCATCATGCTGTGGGGATCTTTTTCATCGGCAGGGACTAGGACATTGGTCAGAATTGAAGGAATGATGGATGGTGCTAAATACAGGGATATTCTTGAGGGAAACCTGTTTCAGTCTTCCAGAGATTTGAGACTGGGACGGAGGTTCACCTTCCAGCAGGACAATAACCCTAAGCATACTGCTAAAGCAACACTTGAGTGGTTTAAGAGGAAACATTTAAATGTCTTGGAATGACCTAATCAATGCCCAGACCTCAATCCAATTGAGAATCTGTGGTGTGACTTAGATTGCTGTACACCAGAGGAACCCATCCAACTTGAAGGAGCTGGAGCAGTTTTGCCTTGAAGAATGGGCAAAAAACCAAGCTTATATAGACACCCCAAGAAACTTGATTTTGAGGGGGTAAATCGTTTTTTTGTCTTATTTCTTGTTTGTTTCACAATAAAATATATATTTTGCATCTTCAAAGTGGTAGGCATGTTGTGTAAATCAAATGATACAACCCCCCCCCCCCCCACACACACAAAAAAAAATATATATTAATTCCAGGTTTTAAGGCAACAAAATAGGAAAAATACCAAGGGGGGGTGAATACTTTATCAAGCCACTGTAGAAGACTGAAATACAGTTTATTTCACCAGCAGGGAGCAGCACTCTACCACAACATTCCAACATTCTACCACAACATTCCAACATTCTACCACAACATTCCAACATTCTACCACAACATTCCAACATTCTACCGCAACATTCCAACATTCTACCACAACATTCCAACATTCTACCACAACATTCCAACATTCTACCACAACATTCCAACATTCTACCGCAACATTCCAACATTCTACCACAACATTCCAACATTCTACCACAACATTCCACCGCTGGCTACATCTCAATTGTCCTCAATGGCTTCCTTTCTTCTCTCCTCCCTCCTGTCCATCACTGAACTGACAACACAAGTATGATATAATGCATGCCCACTGGGAATTATTATGGAAAAATATATAAATGTAACATGCAACAATTTCTAAGACTTTTTTTCCCCAATTTACAATTCATATGAGGAAATCAGTCAATTGGAATAAATTCATT
>NC_034187.2:82219036-82234036 GCF_002021735.2 Oncorhynchus kisutch
CCATATTTATGCTTATTTATTTTATCTTGTGTCCTTTAGCCATTTGTACATTGTTAGAACACTGTATATATATATAATATGACATTTGTAATGTCTTTACTGTTTTGAAACTTCTGTATGTGTAATGTTTACTGTTAATTTTTGTTGTTTTTCACTTTATATATTCACTTTGTATGTTGTCTACCTCACTTGCTTTGGCAATGTTAACACATGTTTCCCATGCCAATAAAGCCCTTGAATTGAATTGAATTGAATTGAGAGAGGGTGCAAGTCTACCAGAGTGAGAGTGAGAGAGAGAGGGTGCAAGTCTACCAGAGTGAGAGTGAGAGTGAGAGAGAGAGAGAGAGAGAGAGAGAGGGTGCAAGTCTACCAGAGTGAGAGTGTGAGAGAGAGAGAGAGAGAGAGAGGGTGCAAGTCTACCAGAGTGAGAGAGAGAGAGAGAGAGAGAGAGAGGGTGCAGGTCTACCAGAGTGAGAGAGAGAGGGTGCAAGTCTACCAGAGTGAGAGTGTGAAAACGTGTGTTTATCTGTTTGCGTGCTCACCCTTGTGTCTCTCAGCTCTCCAGAGTCCTCTTCACACTGACTGACTACTCTCAGCTCTCCAGAGTCCTCTTCACACTGACTGACTACTCCCAACTCTCCAGAGGCCTCTTCACACTGACTGACTACTCTCAACTCTCCAGAGTCCTCTTCACACTGAATGACTACTCTCAACTCTCCAGAGGCCTCTTCACACTGACTGACTACTCTCAACTCTCCAGAGTCCTCTTCACACTGTCTGACTACTCTCAACTCTCCAGAGGCCTCTTCACACTGACTGACTACTCTCAACTCTCCAGAGTCCTCTTCACACTGACTGATTACTCTCAACTCTCCAGAGTCCCTTCACACTGACTGACTACTCTCAACTCTCCAGAGTCCCTTCACACTGTCTGACTACTCTCAACTCTCCAGAGTCCTCTTCACACTGTCTGACTACTCTCAACTCTCCAGAGTCCTCTTCACACTGACTGACTACTCTCAACTCTCCAGAGTCCTCTTCACACTGACTGACTACTCTCAACTCTCCAGAGGCCTCTTCACACTGACTGACTACTCTCAACTCTCCAGAGGCCTCTTCACACTGACTGACTACTCTCAACTCTCCAGAGGCCTCTTCACACTGACTGACTACAGAACAGAAGCAGGGGACCAAACTACACCTCTCTGTCTCTTCATCCTTCCTCTATCAGAGCTTTACTTTCCACCCTACAGCTGGTGTACCTTGGCCCCTACAGCTGGTGTACCTTGGCCCCTACAGCTGGTGTACCTTGGCCCCTACCGCTGGTGTACCTTGGCCCCTACAGCTGGTGTACCTTGGCCCCTACAGCTGGTGTACCTTGGCCCCTACAGCTGGTGTACCTTGGCCCCTACCGCTGGTGTACCTTGGCCCCTACAGCTGGTGTACCTTGGCCCCTACAGCTGGTGTACCTTGGCCCCTACAGCTGGTGTACCTTGGCCCCTACAGCTGGTGTACCTTGGCCCCTACAGCTGGTGTACCCTGGCCCCTACAGCTGGTGTACCTTGGCCCCTACAGCTGGTATACCTTGGCCCCTACAGCTGGTGTACCTTGGCCCCTACCGCTGGTGTACCTTGGCCCCTACAGCTGGTGTACCTTGGCTCCTACAGCTGGTGTACCTTGGCCCCTACCGCTGGTGTACCTTGGCCCCTACAGCTGGTGTACCTTGGCCCCTACAGCTGGTGTACCTTGGCCCCTACAGCTGGTGTACCTTGGCCCCTACAGCTGGCGTACCTTGGCCCCTACAGCTGGCGTACCTTGGCCCCTACAGCTGGCTTACCTTGGCCCCTACAGCTGGTGTACCTTGGCCCCTACCGCTGGTGTACCTTGGCCCCTACCGCTGGTGTACCTTGGCCCCTACCGCTGGTGTACCTTGGCCCCTACCGCTGGTGTACCTTGGCCCCTACCGCTGGTGTACCTTGGCCCCTACAGCTGGTGTACCTTGGCCCCTACAGCTGGTGTACCTTGGCCCCTACAGCTGGTGTACCTTGGCCCCTACAGCTGGTGTACCTTGGCCCCTACAGCTGGTGTACCTTGGCCCCTACAGCTGGTGTACCTTGGCCCCTACAGCTGGTGTACCTTGGCCCCTACAGCTGGTGTACCTTGGCCCCTACAGCTGGTGTACCTTGGCCCCTACCGCTGGTGTACCTTGGCCCCTACAGCTGGTGTACCTTGGCCCCTACAGCTGGTGTACCATGGCCCCTACAGCTGGTGTACCATGGCCCCTACAGCTGGTGTACCTTGGCCCCTACCGCTGGTGTACCTTGGCCCCTACAGCTGGTGTACCTTGGCCCCTACAGCTGGTGTACCTTGGCCCCTACAGCTGGCGTACCTTGGCCCCTACAGCTGGCGTACCTTGGCCCCTACAGCTGGTGTACCTTGGCCCCTACAGCTGGCGTACCTTGGCCCCTACAGCTGGCGTACCTTGGCCCCTACAGCTGGTGTACCTTGGCCCCTACCGCTGGTGTACCTTGGCCCCTACCGCTGGTGTACTTTGCTTCTGGTACTGAAGAGCTTTAGGAGCTATGACCCTGTCCTAGATCTGATTCTCCAGAGAAGCACAACATCAAGCTGAAGCCTGAATGTTCTTGACTTGATTTGATTAGAGTAGCAGCGGTTTAGAATATTTGGTCAGGGAGAGTTAGTGCTGTGCATGATTTTGTTCAAGCCCAGCACTAACACACATGATTAAACAGATTCTGGTCTGGATAAGTGGATGCGTTAGCACTGGGGTTGGAACAAAACCCTGCACACACCGCAGCCCTCCAGGACCAGAGTTGCAGCATTTGAATTGATTGATATTCTTCAGGAGAAAAACCTAAACTATCTGCAGTTATGTTCAATACATTAGGACTACTTCATTAATAATGGTTGGAATACACTGTATGTGGAAGTCCCTAGAGTTGAATACATTTTTTTTTAAGACTAAACAAATCCATAACTCCATTTTCCTATCTAATGCAATGGTAAAAATGCTCTTTATGTAGACCGTATTGAATGAGTGAGATGATGATGATGGAATGAAACACCATTGATCCGGCTCCTTCCTCTAGACGTTCGGACAACATAGGGCTGCATGGTGAAATGATGGAGAGAGGAGAAAGAGGGGATTGAAAGGGGTAGTTAGACCCGATGGAGCAGACAGAGGAATGAAAGCAACACAGGCTTAGAGAAGTCTCACCGATGCCATGTCTGATCTCCACTTGAGTGACAGACAGGCCGAGGATATTGAGCTTTTCTTTCCTTGACATTTTAAAGTAACTGTCCATTGAAAATGTCACATCTTAAAAACACTTCATCTGTTATCGCATACCAAGATAATGTTGTTGACTCGTCGTATACAGATGTAGGATCTTAATTTGATCACCGCATTGCAGTAGAACTTCCTTTACAAAGCAGGAAATGTAAAACTTTGTAGTGTATTTGAGGTTTGAAAAGGCTTCTGAAGTTTGTAACTTCCACTTTAAAATTTCAGAGTTGATTTTCCCCTAAAAAAATTGTCCCTGAATTATTATCCACAAGATAATTCATATTTTCCTGCCGTAGTAAATTGGCTCAAATTAAGATCATACATCTGTATTTGTGGCCAAAGGACACATTTGAGAAAAATACACTTAAAACCCCCCCAACTCAAACTTGATCTCAAACAGACCATTATAAAATGCTTGCTATTTCCTCATGGAGGATGACATCATGTTTTTGTCCAAGACATCTTATTGGCTCATTGGCTGAGCTGGCCAATCAGCTGTTTACATGCCATTCAGATTTTTATTGACCGGTATACGCCCACACCATTCTGTATTGAGGGTACTACCACACCATTCTGTATTGAGGGTACTACCACACCATTCTGTATTGAGGGTACTACCACACCATTCTGTATTGAGGGTACTACCACACCATTCTGTATTGAGGGTACTACCACACCATTCTGTATTGAGGGTACTACCACACCATTCTGTATTGAGGGTACTACCACACCATTCTGTATTGAGGGTACTACCACACCATTCTGTATTGAGGGTACTACCACACCATTCTGTATTGAGGGTACTACCACACCATTCTGTATTGAGGGTACTACCACACCATTCTGTATTGAGGGTACTACCACACCATTCTGTATTGAGGGTACCACCACACCATTCTGTATTGAGGGTACTACCATACCATTCTGTATTGAGGGTACTACCACACCATTCTGTATTGAGGGTACCACCACACCATTCTGTATTGAGGGTACTACCACACCATTCTGTATTGAGGGTACTACCACACCATTCTGTATTGAGGGTACTACCACACCATTCTGTATTGAGGGTACTACCACACCATTCTGTATTGAGGGTACTACCACACCATTCTGTATTGAGGGTACTACCACACCATTCAAACACAGAACAGCGGCTGTTAGACATACTATTTGTTGGAAGGAAAATTATTTCACTTATATTGGAATTAATTATACGTCATATTTCATAGATATCTGGAAACACATTCCAAGGATTGTTGTAGCTTCATTTTATATATATATAAACCTTATTTTCATATTTTGTGAAAGTCTTCATTTTGATCAGTGTCATTGAGATGTTCCATTATCACTTGTGTCCCATGTTAATTTGAAGTGAACTGCGTAATCTCAGGGGCTTGATGTCATGCAGTATGATGCCAATCTGGGGGTGTGTGCCAATCTGGGTGGTGTGTGCCAATCTGGGTGGGTGTGTGCCAATCTGGGTGGGTGTGTGCCAATCTGGGTGGGTGTGTGCCAATCTGGGTGGGTGTGTGCCAATCAGTGTCCCCCAGTGTGTTTCAGTGTGTCTCAGAATGCCCCAGTGTGTCTTAGTGTGTGTCAGTGTGTCTTAGTGTGTCTCAGTGTCTCCCAGTGTGTCTTAGTGTGTTTCAGTGTCTCAGTGTCCCCCAGTGTGTCTTAGCGTGTCTCAGTGTCCTCCAGTATGCCCCAGTGTGTCTCAGTGTCCCCCAGTGTGTCTTAGCGTGTCTCAGTGTATCCCAGGGTGCCTCAGTGAAATCTACAGTTCTGCCTCGCTGTACAGTAAAGCTAATTTCAGCTTTTGGTTCCATTGAGCACTCAGGGGAGACATGTTTTATGGTGTGGTGATGGATGCAAGGTGATGGATACCCACTATGCACTGTGTCCAATATGTTCCCCTCACAGTCAACAAAGCTGGTCATCTCACTGTAGAGAAACAACAGAACAAATATGGGGTGTCAGACAGACAGACAGACAGACACTCAATAAATATGTCCTTGCTCATCAACAAACCCACTGTAGAGAAACAACAGAACAAATATGGGGTGTCAGACAGACAGACAGACAGACAGACACTCAATAAATATGTCCTTGCTCATCAACAAACCCACTGTAGATAAAACATCAACATCTAAACCACTGTGATTGAAAATATCAGATATGTATTATTGTATTGTGTTTTAATAGATCATTTGACTTATTTAATGTATATTATGTTCATAGAAATAGTATAACCTCATGAAAGTTGTGTGTTATAGATGTCAAAATGCTTCAACACACACACTTGATGGTTTTACATAAAACATTAACTCATCATTAACTCCGTGAACAGATCACAACAAGTCTCTCTCTCTCTCTCTCTCTCTCTCTCTCTCTCTCTCTCTCTCTCATACTGTATGTGATTTTCACTTTGAGCTGCTGCTGAGCATGGTCATGCAGAGACAGACACAGAGAGAGAGAGAGAGAGAGGGGGGTGGGGGAGAGAGGAATGTTAACATATGTTTCCCATGCCAATAAAGCCCTTAAATTGAATTCAACTGAGATATAGAGGGGGAGAGAGACATATGGAAAGAGAGAGCGTGGGAGAGAGAGAGAATACTACTATGATCTGAAGTCAAATGTTTACTGTTTGCTGATGATCTGGTGCTTCTGTCCCCAACCAAGGAGGGCCTACAGCAGCACTTAGATCTTCTGCACAGATTCTGTCAGATTGGGACAGTAAAATAATGGTGTTCCAAAAAAGGTCCAGTTGCCAGGAACACGAATACAAATTCCATCTGGACACCGTTTCCCTAGAGCACAAAAAACTATACATACCTCGGCCTTAACATCAGCGCCACAGATAAATTCCACAAAGCTGTGAATGATCTGAGAGACAAGCCAAGAGGTGCCTTCTATGCCATCAAAAGGAACATAATATTCAACATACCAATTAGGATCTGGCTAAAAATACTTGAATCAGTCATAGAGCCCATTGCCCTTTATGGTTGTGAGGTCTGAGGTCCGCTCACCAACCAAGAATTCACAAAATCGGACAAACACCAAATTGAGATCACGCATGCATGAATTCTGCAAAAATATCCTCCGTGTACAACGTAAAACACCAAATAATGCATGCAGAGCAGAATTAGGCCGATACCTTCCATAACAAAGCCATCACCTACAGAGAGATGAACCTGGAGAAGAGTCCCCTAAGCAAGCTGGTCCTGGGGCTCTGTTCACAAACACACCCTACAGAGCCTCAGGACAGCAACACAATTAGACCCAACCAATTAGATAGAGGAGATTATTGTGATTAAAATAGTATCCGACTTGAAAAAAATCTAAGTATACCCATTGCGAAAAATACCAGCATGCCTCTCCATAGGAAAACAATCAGTGTTCCAAGGGCAAAAGGTATTTTGGGGGCTAGTGTTTGATGACTACGGAGTACGCTACCCAGCCTTAAAGAATTAGAAAGAGGAGATTCTAATGCTTAAAATGGTGTCCTATTTGGAAAGAAATCTAAATATACATATTGTGAGATATTTGGCAAAATAGACAGACATACCTATATATCCCTAGAGTAAACAATGGGACGACCTCAGAGTTCCATGAGTCATTTTTTGTTGTTGTTAACTACCAGCAACGTGGGCATGTCTCCGTGGCAACAATAGCAAAACAGGCATTGTGACATAGATCATTATGCTGGGAATAGAATGTTCTGGAGGTGAGTTGGTGCCACGGTGCTCAATAGAACTAATAGGAGCTGGCAGGGTGAAAAATGCCCTGAAATATGGCCTGTTTTTTTTGTGTGATTACTTCAAAACTACGGCAAGCAGTTGGGACATATGGTAATATTATGAAACGTGGCTCCATGGCGGATGCAATGAACTAGTTTATATCAGAAAGTAGAAGAAGCGTGGTTAAAAATGTCATGTGTCCAGCCTACTAGGGATAACTTCACCTATTCAGGTTCCCCACTCTGGATGGTGGGTGATTGTGGTCCACAGTGGGCTGGGCTGTTGTGATTGGCTGAGCTGGGTTCCTGGGTGGGGTCTATGCTGTAGTCTTTGAGGTGCTGATTGGTGTAGGAGATGGTGTCAGGAGTCTTAGCTCGGAGCTGGAGAGCTCATCATCATCGTCGTGGTGATCGTCATGTTGCAGACGACATGCACGGCCTCTCGCTTGGAACCAAACAAACACATCCCATCCTCGTGGATGTCAGTCAGGCTACTCTGAAACCAGGGGTCATGTTCAATATGTGCCAACGTTTCCAAATGTTTCCAAATGGATGGTGCATACTGTCATTCAGACAGTTAGTGATCCAGGTTCAAGATATTGACTGGTGTCCTTTTTGGATCCATTGTCGGCCATTTTCAATCAATTGACCACACAGTTTCCAGGATCCAGGGGCTCCCCAAATTCAAAAGAGAGTGGCAATGAACAAGTTCTGTTTGCTTCAAAGACAACTGTTTTTTTTTTTTTTGACTCTGGTCGTGGCTTTATCAATGCGTCCTGGGTTACATTCTGGTCTTAGTATTAGTCCTGGTCTGTTTCTGTTGTTGCAAGGAGGGTTCTGAATGGTTTCGGGGGAGTTTGAGAATGGCTTCTTTTGGTCTCAGGATCTGTGTGTGAGGAACAATTAGAAATAGACAGGTCAGTTGTTATGAAAAGCATTCAGACTTCCCTATTTGGTGGTGAAGGTTTTGAGGACTGTGTCCCTATTCGCCACACTTTTCTCAAAGTGTGCACTCGCATACTGTCCGTCATGGATTTGTGTAAGAGGGAATCTCTATCATTTGTTAAATTCATGGCCGTGTGAAAGTAAACACGTAAGTATGAAGAATCTGGATCGAGCCCCAGGTGTGAGGGTTCTGGTTGGCTGTGTCGTCTCACCTGTCCTAAGGAATCGGATGAGTTATTGCCATATAGCTGAGTGGACTGTGGGGGCTGGTTTCAGAGGTTGCTACGCAGTAGGCCTCCCTGTGGGTGTTCGGGCGTACTGCATTCGGACGAGGTCTTGGCTTTGTCCTTGTTGTTGTTGGGTTCGTTGTCTTTGATGATGTCATACTGACGACAGAACAGGAGGATCACACCTGAGAGGGAGGGAGAGAAGAGTGAGAGAGGAGGGGATGGAGGGAGAGAGGGGGAGAGAGAGATGGTATCCTAAATGAAAAGATAAAATATACAGACCTCAAATTGGCAAAACTCTTTAACATCATCCTCAGCTCTGGAATCTTCCACAATATTTGGAACCAAGGACGGATCACCCCAATCCACAAAACTGCCTGTTCCATCTCAAATTTCACCCCAATAACTACCGTGGGATATGCATCAACAGCAACCTTGGGAAAATCCTCTGCATTATCATTAACAGCAGCCTCTTACATTTCCTCAGTGAAAACAATTTACTGAGCAAATGTCAAATTATCTCTTTACGAAATTACTGTACGACAGACCACATATTCTGCTACACAAATGGATTGAATGGGGGGAAAAACATACGACATTATGAAATCCATGTACACAAACAACAAGTGTGAGGTTAAAATTGGCCAAAAACAGACATTTCTTTCCACAGGGCTGTGGGGTGAGACAGGGATGCAGCTTGAGCCCCACCCTCTTCAACATATTTATCAACAAATTGGCGAGGGCACTAGAACAGTCTGCAGCACCCGGCCTCACCCTACTAGAATCTGAAGTCAAATGTCTACTGTTTGCTTATGATCTGGTGCTTCTGTCACCAACCAAGGAGGGCCTACAGCAGCACCTAGATCTTCTGCACAGATTCTGCCAGAGCTCAGCCTTGACAGTAAATCTCAGTAAGATAAAAAATAATGGTGTTCTAAAAAAGGTCCAGTTGCCAGGACCACAAATACAAATCAGTTATAAAACAAATTGGATGCAGTCTATCACAGTGCCATCCGTTTTGTCACCAAAGCCCCATATACTACCCACCACTGCGACCTTTACACTCTCGTTGGCTGGCCCTAGCTTCATATTAGTCGCCAAACCCACTGGCTCCAGGTCATCTATAAGTTTCTGCTAGGTAAAGCCCCGCCTTATCTCAGCTCACTGGTCACCATAGCAGCACCCACCCGTAGCACGCACTCCAGCAGGTATATTTCACTGGTCGCCCCCAAAGCCAATTCAACATTTGGCCACCTTTCCTTACAGTTCTCTGCTGCCAATGACTGGAACGAACTGCAAAAATCACTGAAGCTGGAGACTCATATCTCCCTCACTAACTTTAAGCACCAGCTGTCAGAGCAGCTCACAGATCACTGCACTTGTACATAGCCCATCTGTAAATAGCCCATCCAACTACCTCATCCCCATACTGTTATTTATTTTATTTATCTTGTTCCTTTGCACCCCAATATCTTTACTTGCACATTCATCTTCTGTACATCTATCACTCCAGTGTTTAATTGCTTAATTGTAATTATTTTGCCACTACGGCCTATTTAAATAAAGGTGAAATAAAATAAATAAAAATGGCCCTTTATGGTTGTGAGGTCTGGGGTCCGCTCACCGACCAAGAATTCACAAAATGGGACAAACACCAAATTGAGACTCCGCATGCAGAATTCTGCAAAGAATCCTCCTTGAACAACGTAAAACACCAAATAATGCATGCAGAGCAGAATTAGGCCGATACCCGCTAATTATCAAAATCCAGAAAAGAGACGTTAAATTCTACAACCACCTAAAATTAAGTAATTCCCAAACCTTCCATAACAAAGCCATCACCTACAGAGAAATTAACTTTGAGAAGAGTCCCCTAAGCAAGCTGGTCCTGGGGCTCTTTTCACAAACACAAACAGACCTCACAGAGCCCCAGGACAGCAACACAATTAGACCCAACCAAATCATGAGAAAACAAAAAGATAATTACTTGACACATGGGCAAGAATTTACCCAAAAAAACTGAGCAAACTAGAATGCTATTTGGTCCCTAATCAGAGAGTACACAGTGGCAGAATACCTGACCATTGTGACTGACTTAAATTAAGGAAAGCTTTGACTATGTACAGACTCAGTGAGCATAGCCTTGCTATTGAGAGAGGCCGCTGAAGGCAGACTTGGCTCTCAAGAGAAGTGTGCACACTGCCCATAAAATGAGGTGGAAACTGAGTTGCCCTTCCTAACCTGCCAAATGTATGACCATGTTAGAGACACATATTTCCCTCAGACTACAAAGACCCACAAAGAATTGGAAAACAAATGCAATTTTGATAAACTCCCATATCTACTGGGTGAAATACCACAGTGTGCCATCACAGCAGCAAGATTTGTGACCTGTTGCCACAAGAAAAGGGGCAACCAGTGAAGAACAAACACCATTAAAAATACAACCCATATTTATGTTGATTTATTTTCCCTTTTGTACTTTAACTATTTGTAGATCGTTATAACACTGTATATATGTTGTAATGTTTACTGTAATGTTTACTGTAATGTTGTAATGTTTACTGTAATGTTGTAATGTTTACTGTAATGTTGTAATGTTTACTGTAATGTTGTAATGTTTACTGTAATGTTGTAATGTTTACTGTAATGCTGTAATGTTTACTGTAATGTTGTAATGTTTACTGTAATGTTGTAATGTTTACTGTAATGCTGTAATGTTTACTGTAATGTTGTAATGTTTACTGTAATGTTGTAATGTTTACTGTAATGTTGTAATGTTTACTGTAATGTTTACTGTAATGTTGTAATGTTTACTGTAATGTTTACTGTAATGTTGTAATGTTTACTGTAATGTTGTAACGTTTACTGTAATGTTGTAATGTTTACTGTAATGTTGTAACGTTTACTGTAATGTTGTAATGTTTACTGTAATGTTTACTGTAATGTTGTAATGTTTACTGTAATGTTGTAACGTTTACTGTAATGTTGAAACGTTTACTGTAATGTTGAAACGTTTACTGTAATGTTTACTGTAATGTTGTAATGTTTACTGTAATGTTTACTGTAATGTTGTAATGTTTACTGTAATGTTGTAACGTTTACTGTAATGTTGTAACGTTTACTGTGATGTTTACTGTAATGTTGTAACGTTTACTGTAATGTTTACTGTAATGTTGAAACGTTTACTGTAATGTTGAAACGTTTACTGTAATGTTGAAACGTTTACTGTAATGTTGTAATGTTTACTGTAATGTTGTAACGTTTACTGTAATGTTTACTGTAATGTTGTAACGTTTACTGTAATGTTGTAACGTTTACTGTGATGTTTACTGTAATGTTGTAACGTTTACTGTAATGTTTACTGTAATGTTGAAACGTTTACTGTAATGTTGAAACGTTTACTGTAATGTTGTAACGTTTACTGTAATGTTGCAACGTTTACTGTAATGTTGTAACGTTTACTGTAATGTTTACTGTAATGTTGTAATGTTTACTGTAATGTTGTAACGTTTACTGTAATGTTGTAACGTTTACTGTAATGTTGTAATGTTGTAACGTTTACTGTAATGTTTACTGTAATGTTGTAACGTTTACTGTAATGTTTACTGTAATGTTGTAACGTTTACTGTAATGTTGTAATGTTTACTGTAATGTTTACTGTAATGCTGTAATGTTTACTGTAATGTTGTAATGTTTACTGTAATGTTGTAACGTTTACTGTAATGTTTACTGTAATGTTGTAACGTTTACTGTAATGTTGTAATGTTTACTGTAATGTTTACTGTAATGCTGTAATGTTTACTGTAATGTTGTAATGTTTACTGTAATGCTGTAATGTTTACTGTAATGTTTACTGTAATGTTGTAATGTTTACTGTAATGTTTACTGTAATGTTTACTGTAATGTTGTAATGTTTACTGTAATGTTGTAATGTTTACTGTAACGTTTACTGTAATGTTGTAATGTTTACTGTAATGTTGTAATGTTTACTGTAATGTTGTAACGTTTACTGTAATGTTTACATCTGGTGTTTTTAGTGTACATCTGGTGTTTTTAGTGTACATCTGGTGTTTTTAGTGTACATCTGGTGTTTAGGATTAAATGAAATCAACAACTAAATAAATATGTGTGTTATGGTTCTGTTTTGTATTTGTATTTGTTATGGATCCCTATTAGTTCCTGTTGCCAAGGCAGCAGCTACTCTTCCTGGGGTTTATTATGGATCCCCATTAGTTCCTGCCAAGGCAGCAGCTACTCTTCCTGGGGTTTATTATGGATCCCTATTAGTTCCTGTTGCCAAGGCAGCAGCTACTCTTCCTGGGGTTTATTATGGATCCCTATTAGTTCCTGTTGCCAAGGCAGCAGCTACTCTTCCTGGGGTTTATTATGGATCCCCATTAGTTCCTGTTGCCAAGGCAGCAGCTACTCTTCCTGGGGTTTATTATGGATCCCTATTAGTTCCTGTTGTCAAGGCAGCAGCTACTCTTCCTGGGGTTTATCATGGATCCCCATTAGTTCCTGTTGCCAAGGCAGCAGCTACTCTTCCTGGGGTTTATTATGGATCCCCATTAGTTCCTGTTGCCAAGGCAGCAGCTACTCTTCCTGGGGTTTATTATGGATCCCCATTAGTTCCTGTTGCCAAGGCAGCAGCTACTCTTCCTGGGGTTTATTATGGATCCCCATTAGTTCCTGTTGCCAAGGCAGCAGCTACTCTTCCTGGGGTTTATTATGGATCCCTATTAGTTCCTGTTGCCAAGGCAGCAGCTACTCTTCCTGGGGTTTATCATGGATCCCCATTAGTTCCTGTTGCCAAGGCAGCAGCTACTCTTCCTGGGGTTTATTATGGATCCCCATTAGTTCCTGTTGCCAAGGCAGCAGCTACTCTTCCTGGGGTTTATTATGGATCCCCATTAGTTCCTGTTGCCAAGGCAGCAGCTACTCTTCCTGGGGCTTATTATGGAACCCCATTAGTTTCTGCCAAGGCAGCAGCTACTCTTCCTGGGGTTTATTATGGAACCCCATTAGCTGCCACTCTTCCTGGGGTTCATCAAAATTAGAATTGTGTTATGGTTGTGTAGCGACGTAAATGTGGTTCAGTTACCAGCCCACATGATGCATTGACTTGGTTCTGTTGTGTTATGGTTGTGTTGGGGTTGTGTTATGGTTGTGGTTGTGGTGTGTTGTGGTTGTGTTGTAGTTGTAGTTGTGTTGTGGTGTTGTTGTAGTTGTGTTGTGGTTGAGTTACCTGCCCACATGACCAGCACCACTACGATGATGATGAGCTCTCCAACTCTGAGCTGCACTGCCTGTTCCATCTCCTCCCTGTCCACCTGGTCTGGAGAGAGGAGACACAGTTATACTGTAGAAACCACACACACACACACACACACACACACACACACACACACACACACACACACACACACACACACACACACACACACACACACACACACACACACACACACACACACACACACACCTTGTCTATCATCACCTCTATCATAACTACATTCACACATATTGAAAATGAGATGTTGTAGTCCCAGCCATATCCTGGCCTGGGCTAATTAACCTGTCGTTAAGGATATGGCTGTGATAATACCTCTGAGGAGAGAGATAATTAAAAGAGAGAGAGAGAGCGAGAGAGAGGGGGCTTGGTTACAAATGGAAATCTCTCTGCTCTTATCATGACCATATTGCTGAATTATATCTAGATCTACAAACACCAAAGGGGAAGGGTCTTGGGGCCAAAATGGAGAAAACCATGAGCCATGACTTCTGAGGGAGAGTTCAGAGTCAAAGCAGAGTCAGAGGTCTGGAGTTAACTACCCTTCAAAAAGGGGTGAGAACCAATCAAGGACCTGGTATTTAGAAGCCTTAGATGTAGTCCCGAAGGAGACTTTAAAAGGGGTGAGCAATATTTGGACTTCAGACTGACTGACGCTAGATAGCCAGACAGACACAAAGACCGCTGACTCTGAGAGAGATGTGAGAGAGAGAGACGAGTCTACTCTGCAGAGTACTCGAGGCACAATGAGACACAGAAGTGACTGGTGTTGTACTAGTGTTCATATATAACAGATAGTAACAGGACTGTGTTGTGTTGTACTGGTGGTCAGATATAACATATGGTAACAGGGTTGTGTTGTGCTGTACTGGTGGTCATATATAACAGGTGGTAACAGGGCTGTGTTGTACTGGTGGTCATATACAGTGCCTTGCGAAAGTATTCGGCCCCCTTGAACTTTGCGACCTTTTGCCACATTTCAGGCTTCAAACATAAAGATATAAAACTGTATTTTTTTGTGAAGAATCAACAACAAGTGGGACACAATCATGAAGTGGAACGACATTTATTGGATATTTCAAACTTTTTTAACAAATCAAAAACTGAAAAATTGGGCGTGCAAAATGATTCAGCCCCTTTACTTTCAGTACAGCAAACTCTCTCCAGAAGTTCAGTGAGGATCTCTGAATGATCCAATGTTGACCTAAATGACTAATGATGATAAATACAATCCACCTGTGTGTAATCAAGTTTCCGTATAAATGCACCTGCACTGTGATAGTCTCAGAGGTCCGTTAAAAGCGCAGAGAGCATCATGAAGAACAAGGAACACACCAGGCAGGTCCGAGATACTGTTGTGAAGAAGTTTAAAGCCGGATTTGGATACAAAAAGATTTCCCAAGCTTTAAACATCCCAAGGAGCACTGTGCAAGCGATAACATTGAAATGGAAGGAGTATCAGACCACTGCAAATCTACCAAGACCTGGC
>NC_034187.2:82240199-82285398 GCF_002021735.2 Oncorhynchus kisutch
AAAACAACATCCCACAAACACAGGTGGGGAACCTAAATTTGATCCCCAATCAGAGGCAACGATAAACAGCTGCCTCTAATTGGGAACCATATTAGCACCAACATGACAGTTTAGGAGGACGTTATAACTTCTGTTACTGTGATAATCTGGTGATTTAGGAGGATTTATAATGTCCTGTATGTTACTTCAGGATGTCTCTCAATGTCTCAAGAACATATTTTTTTTTACTTTATCTGAACATTTTTCAACCAATCAATCAATCAATAACGTCTTTTAATAACCTCTTGAATCTAGGGGGCACTATTTTCGTTTTTGGAAAAATAACGTTCCCAAAGTAAACGGCCTATTTCTCAGGACCAGATGCTAGAATATGCATATAAACAGCTTAGGATAGAAAACACTCTAAAGTTTCCAAAACTGTACAAATATTGTCTGTGAGTATAACAGAACTGATATAACAGGCGAAAGCCTGAGGAAAATCCAATCAGGAAGAGACTCTTATTTAGAAAGCTCTGCGTTCCTATGCATCCCTATTGAGCAGTGAATGAGATATCAACCAGATTCCTTTTTCTATGGCTTCCCTAATGTGTCTAGAGTCACAATGCATAGTTTCAGGCTTTTTCTTTTTTTTAAATAGCCTGAACGTCAACATTGCGTCAGTGGTCAGCTGGAGTCTCTCAGAGTGTTTTGTGCGTAAGAGACAAATGCGGCCATTGTTTCTCTCTTTCCTACTAAGAAGCCACCAGTCCCGGTTGATATATTATCGAATAGATATTTGAAAAACACCTTGAGGATTGATTATAAAAAACGTTTGCCATGTTTCTGTCGATATTATGGATCTAATTTGGAATATTTTTGGGCGTTGTCGTGAACGCAGTTTCCGGTGGATTTCTCAACCAAACGTGAAGTACAAATGGAGGTGTTTTGGCTATGAAAATAATCTTTATGGGACAAAATGAACATTTGCTGTCTAACTGGGAGTCTCCTGAGTGAAAACATCCGAAGCTCATCAAAGGTAAACGATTTAATTTGATTGCTTTTCTGATTTTTGTGACCAAGCTGCCTGCTGCTAGCTAGGCATAATGCTATGCTAGGCTATCGATAAACACAAATGCTTGTCTTGCTTCGGCTGTAAAGCATAATTTCTAAATCTGAGACGACAGGGTGATTAACAAAAGGCTAAGCTGTGTTTCAATATATTTCACTTGTGATTTCATGAATATGAATATTTTCTAGTAATATTTTTTATTATGATTCACTTCGACTTTGAGAAACGGGAACTAGAATACAACAATCCTTAACGTTACCTTAACATTATCTAAATATTATCTTGGCACCAGTGCTTCTAATGTTTTCCCATCATATCCTGTGTACATCTGTTTATCTGTTGTGTGATGTAAGTGCCGATGTATTCCTCTCTCTGTGGGAAGCTCTTCTCTTCCTTTGTGTGTATCTGGGTCGCTGAGAGAGGAGATGGTCAACCTGGAAGTGTTACGAGTTGCTGTATTACATGACAAAGACAGCCAGGCGTTGCTGCTCTGTATCAAAATGGTAGAATAGCCAGGAATCGTTATGGGAAATGTAGAGATGTTGTATAACATTATAAGTAATTGAGGTGTTGTATAATATTAGAATTCCCTGCTGGGGTTTTTTCTGTCCACATTCAAAAATGAACATTTTGTCATTCTGTTGTGTGTGTTACCTACCTGGTACTGTACCTACCTGGTACTGTGGAGGCCAGTTTCTCAGACTCTCTGGGAGTTCTGAAGCTGACCGGGTCACTGGGAGGACTACTGCCTCCCATGCTGACGCTCTGGACATGAACAATGTACTCCGTGTCCTCCTCCAAGTCCCACAATGCACAGGAGCGCGTGGTCGTGTTCACCTCCTGGATGTACCGCAGCATACGCACATCCTTCTTCTGTAACCAATGACAACAGGAGGGGTTAGGGTTAAGGTTAGAGCCGTAACACAAGGATACAGACCAGATATCAGATAACTAACCTGCCCTAGCCCACTGTCCTAGCCCACTGTCCTAGCCCACTGTCCTATCCACTGTCCTAGCCCACTGTCCTAGCCCACTGTCCTATCCACTGTCCTAGCCCACTGTCCTAGCCCACTGACCTAGCCCACTGTCCTAGCCCACTGTCCTAGCCCACTGTCCTATCCACAGTCCTATCCACTGTCCTAGCCTACTGTCCTAGCCCACTGTCCAAGGCCACTGTCCTATCCACTGTCCTAGCCCACTGCCCTAGCCCACTGTCCTAGCCCACTGACCTAGCCCACTGTCCTAGCCCACTGTCCTATCCACTGTCCTAGCCCACTGTCCTAGCCCACTGACCTAGCCCGCTGTCCTAGCCCACTGTCCTGGTCCACTGCCCTAGCCCACTGTCCTGGTCCACTGTCCTAGCACACTGCCCTAGCCCACTGCCCTAGCCCACTGAGACAAAACCCACTGTCCTAGCCCACTGTCCTAGCCCACTGTCCTAGCCCACTGTCCTGGTCCACTGCCCTAGCCCACTGTCCTGGTCCACTGTCCTAGCACACTGCCCTAGCCCACTGCCCTAGCCCACTGAGACAAAACCCACTGTCCTAGCCCACTGTCCTAGCCCACTGTCCTAGCCCACTGTCCTGGTCCACTGCCCTAGCCCACTGTCCTGGTCCACTGTCCTAGCCCACTGTCCTAGCCCACTGCCCTAGCCCACTGCCCTAGCCCACTGAGACAAAACCCACTGTCCTAGCCTACTGCCCTAGCCCACTGATACAAATCCCACTGCCCTAGCCCACTGAGACAAAGCCCACTGCCCTAGCCCACTGTCTTGGTCCACTGATACAAAGCCCACTGCCCTAGCCCACTGTCTTGGTCCACTGATACAAAGCCCACTGCCCTAGCCCACTGCCCTAGCCCACTGAGACAAAGCCCACTGCCCTAGCCCACTGAGACAAAGCCCACTGCCCTAGCCCACTGAGACAAAGCCCACTGCCCTAGCACACTGCCCTAGCACACTGAGACAAAGCCCACTGCCATTGCCCACTGAGACAAAGCCCACTACCCTAGCCCACTGTTTTGGTCCACTGATACAAAGCCCACTGCCCTAGCCCACTGACTTGGCCCACTGAGACAAAGCCTAGGCATTAGCTCTGGGAGCAAACAAGAGTTTTCTGTATCTCAGATTCAGACAAGGTTGCTCATCACACAACTGTAGTTCAACTAACCAACGCCCTTACCAACACGCACGCACGCATGCACGCGCGCGCGCGCGCACACACACACACACACACACACACACACACACACACACACACACACACACACACACACACACACACACACACACACACACACACACACACACACACTCACACACACACACACACACACACACACACTCCCTTACCTGTTGTGTGATGGCGAATCCGATGACGGGATCTCCCTCCAGTATCTCCCATGTGACTATGGCTGTGTTCGCCTCCAGCTCCCTTATCGTCACATTGAGAGGAGCCGACAGGGCTGAGTCTAGACACACACACACACACACACCACAGGAGAGGTGAGAAAGTGTCTAACACTGAGACACACTGACAGAGCCAACGGGACGGAAGGTGAGAAGGGTCATGTGTCTTAACTTATGACATCACACAGCCTTTTGCTGGTAGTCCGGTGGGTCACCTTTAAAGAGTCCAGAACAGTACTATGTAGGTCCTGTACCTGGATACTGCTTTCTGTTGGGGAGAAGATGGGTGAGAGGGAGACTGCTTTCTGTTGGGGAGAAGATGGGTGAGAGGGAGACTGCTTTCTGTTGGGGAGAAGATGGGTGAGAGGGAGACTGCTTTCTGTTGGGGAGAAGATGGGTGAGAGGGAGACTGCTTTCTGTTGGGGAGAATATGGGTGAGAGGGAGACTGCTTTCTGTTGGAGAGAAGATGGGTGAGAGGGAGACTGCTTTCTGTTGGGGAGAATATGGGAGAGAGGGAGACTGCTTTCTGTTGGGGAGAAGATGGGTGAGAGGGAGACTGCTTTCTGTTGGGGAGAAGATGGGTGAGAGGGAGACTGCTTTCTGTTGGGGAGAATATGGGAGAGAGGGAGACTGCTTTCTGTTGGGGAGAAGATGGGTGAGAGGGAGACTGCTTTCTGTTTGGGAGAATATGGGAGAGAGTGAGACTGCTTTCTGTTGGGGAGAATATGGGAGAGAGGGAGACTGCTTTCTGTTGGGGAGAAGATGGGTGAGAGGGAGACTGCTTTCTGTTGGGGAGAATATGGGAGAGAGGGAGACTGCTTTCTGTTGGGGAGAATATGGGAGAGAGGGAGACTGCTTTCTGTTGGGGAGAAGATGGGTGAGAGGGATACTGCTTTCTGTTGGGGAGAAGATGGGTGAGAGGGAGACTGCTTTCTGTTGGGGAGAAGATGGGTGAGAGGGAGACTGCTTTCTGTTGGAGAGAAGATGGGTGAGAGGGAGACTTCTTTCTGTTGGGGAGAAGATGGGTGAGAGGGAGACTGCTTTCTGTTGGGGAGAATATGGGAGAGAGGGAGACTGCTTTCTGTTGGGGAGAAGGTGGGTGAGAGGGAGACTGCTTTCTGTTGGGGAGAAGGTGGGTGAGAGGGAGACTGCTTTCTGTTGGGGAGAAGGTGGGTGAGAGGGAGACTGCTCAATTGTCTTGACTAGCATCCTCTTTTACTGTTGTCTGAGGACAGAGGGAAACACTGATATCATTCTACACACACTTTCTCCCTCTCTCATTATGGGAGTGAGACACACACATGCCACACACACACACACGTGCCACACACACGCACACGTGCCACACACACGCGCGCCACACACATGTGCGCCACACACACGCGTGCCACAGACACGCGCGCCACACGCCACACACACATGCTGCACACACACACGCCACACACACGCCACACACACACACACCACCCACGCCACACACACACACACACACACGCCATAGAGACACACACCAGTCCTGTGCTGGATGTGGGTCGATAGTTTTTCTGTTATGTTAATTAATCTTGTCAGGAAGTGATCTAGCATTGGTTGATTTCTTATCTGGGCTAGCCCCCACTCCTCAGTGAAGCTGGGTACTGTTGCATTTTCATTGTCTTTATATAATGGATGAATGTTATTGTATTGTAAAGTGTTGTTCATGTTAGTAGAGACCCATACACTTCCAGCAATTGCACCAACACTACCTAGCATGGGCTTGCGAAACTACCTCTAACTTCCTTCCTACTGGAGACAGAGACATAAAAATGGCGTCTGACTCTGGAGAAGGAGATAAAGGAGTTCACCTGACTCTGGGGAGGAGATAAATGAGTTCACCTGACTCTGGGGAAGGAGATAAATGAGTTCACCTGACTCTGGGGAAGGAGATAAAGGAGTTCACCTGACTCTGGGGGGAAGGAGATAAAGGAGTTCATCTGACTCTGGGGAAGGAGATAAAGGAGTTCACCTGACTCTGGGGAAGGAGATAAAGGAGTTCATCTGACTCTGGGGAAGGAGATAAAGGAGTTCATCTGACTCTGGGGAAGGAGATAAAGGAGTTCACCTGACTCTGGGGAAGGAGATAAAGGAGTTCACCTGACTCTGGGGAAGGAGATAAAGGAGTTCACCTGACTCTGGGGAAGGAGATAAAGGAGTTCACCTGACTCTGGGGAAGGAGATAAAGGAGTTCATCTGACTCTGGGGAAGGAGATAAAGGAGTTCACCTGACTCTGGGGAAGGAGATAAAGGAGTTCATCTGACTCTGGGGAAGGAGATAAAGGAGTTCATCTGACTCTGGGGAAGGAGATAAAGGAGTTCACCTGACTCTGGGGGGAAGGAGATAAAGGAGTTCACCTGACTCTGGGGAAGGAGATAAAGGAGTTCATCTGACTCTGGGGAAGGAGATAAAGGAGTTCACCTGACTCTGGGGAAGGAGATAAAGGAGTTCATCTGACTCTGGGGAAGGAGATAAAGGAGTTCATCTGACTCTGGGGAAGGAGATAAAGGAGTTATCTGACTCTGGGGAAGGAGATAAAGGAGTTCATCTGACTCTGGGGAAGGAGATAAAGGAGTTCATCTGACTCTGGGGAAGGAGATAAAGGAGTTCATCTGACTCTGGGGGGAAGGAGATAAAGGAGTTCATCTGACTCTGGGGAAGGAGATAAAGGAGTTCACCTGACTCTGGGGAAGGAGATAAAGGAGTTCATCTGACTCTGGGGAAGGAGATAAAGGAGTTCATCTGACTCTGGGGAAGGAGATAAAGGAGTTATCTGACTCTGGGGAAGGAGATAAAGGAGTTCACCTGACTCTGGGGAAGGAGATAAAGGAGTTCATCTGACTCTGGGGAAGGAGATAAAGGAGTTCACCTGACTCTGGGGAAGGAGATAAAGGAGTTCACCTGACTCTGGGAAAGGAGATAAAGGAGTTCACCTGACTCTGGGGAAGGAGATAAAGGAGTTATCTGCTGTCTGCTGTCTGACCCTGATATCTTCTGTCTAACTTTGATATCTGCTGTCTGAGCCTGATATCTGCTGTCTAATCCTGGTATCTGCTCTCTGACCCTGATATCTGCTCTCTGACCCTGGTATCTGCTGTCTGACCCTGATATCTGCTGTCTGACCCTGATATCTGCTGTCTAATTATTTATTTTATTTTATTTTATTTATTTTACCTTTATTTAACCAGGTAGGCAAGTTGAGAACAAGTTCTCATTTACAATTGCGACCTGGCCAAGATAAAGCAAAGCAGTTCGACAGATAAAACGACACAGAGTTACACATGGAGTAAAAACAAACATACAGTCAATAATGCAGTATAAACAAGTCTATATACAATGTGAGCAAATGAGGTGAGAAGGGAGGTAAAGGCAAAAAAGGCCAAGATGGCAAAGTAAATACAATATAACAAGTAAAATACTGGAATGGTAGTTTTGCAATGGAAGAATGTGCAAAGTAGAAATAAAAAAATAATGGGGTGCAAAGGAGCAAAATAAATAAATAAATTAAAATTAAATACAGTTGGGAAAGAGGTAGTTGTTTGGGCTAAATTATAGGTGGGCTATGTACAGGTGCAGTAATCTGTGAGCTGCTCTGACAGTTGGTGCTTAAAGCTAGTGAGGGAGATAAGTGTTTCCAGTTTCAGAGATTTTTGTAGTAGATATCTGCTGTCTGACCCTGATATCTGCTGTCTGACCCTGATATCTGCTGTCTGACCCTGATATCTGCTGTCTGATCCTGATATCTGCTCTCTGACCCTGGTATTTGCTGTCTGACCCTGATATCTGCTGTCTGACCCTGATATCTGCTGTCTGACCCTGATATCTGCTGTCTGACCCTGATATCTGCTGTCTGACCCTGGTATTTGCTGTCTGACCCTGATATCTGCTGTCTGACCCTGATATCTGCTGTCTGACCCTGATATCTGCTGTCTGACCCTGATATCTGCTGTCTGACCCTGATATCTGCTGTCTGACCCTAATATCTGCTGTCTGACCCTGATATCTGCAGTCTGACCCTGATATCTGCTGTCTGACCCTGATATCTGCTGTCTGACCCTGATATCTGCTGTCTAATCCTGGTATCTGCTCTCTGACCCTGATATCTGCTCTCTGACCCTGGTATCTGCTGTCTGACCCTGATATCTGCTGTCTGACCCTGATATCTGCTGTCTGACCCTGATATCTGCTGTCTGACCCTGATATCTGCTGTCTGATCCTGATATCTGCTCTCTGACCCTGGTATTTGCTGTCTGACCCTGATATCTGCTGTCTGACCCTGATATCTGCTGTCTGACCCTGATATCTGCTGTCTGACCCTGATATCTGCTGTCTGACCCTGATATCTGCTGTCTGACCCTGGTATCTGCTGTCTGACCCTGGTATCTGCTGTCTGATCCTGGTATCTGCTGTCTGACCCTGATATCTGCTGTCTAATCCTGATATCTGCTGTCTGACCCTGATATCTGCTGTCTGACCCTGGTATCTGCTGTCTGACCCTGATATCTGCTGTCTAATCCTGGTATCTGCTGTCTAATCCTGGTATCTGCTGTCTGACCCTGATATCTGCTGTCTGACCCTGATATCTGCTGTCTGACCCTGATATCTGCTGTCTGACCCTGATATCTGCAGTCTGACCCTGATATCTGCTGTCTAATCCTGATATCTGCTCTCTGACCCTGGTATCTGCTCTCTGACCCTGATATCTGCTGTCTGACCCTGGTATCTGCTGTCTAATCCTGGTATCTGCTGTCTGCTGATGTTTTCTGTTAGCTTGTTTTTGATCTGTTTAACTCTCCCCCCGACTGTGTGTCTGATGCTCATAACAACTCACACATCAGGGAGGCTGCACGGTTGATGGCCTCATTAAGGAGAGATGTTTCCTAGCCTCAGTGCTTCTTCACCTGCATTGCTTGCTGTTTGTGGTTTTAGGATGGGTTTCTGTACAGCACTTTGAGATATCAGCTGATGTACGAAGGGCTATATAAATGTATTTGATTTGATGTTGGAGGCACACACAGTCACACAGTCACACAGTCTCACACACAGTCACACAGTCACACAGTCACACACACAGTCACACAACACACACAGTCACACAGTCACACACACAGTCACACAGTCTCACACACAGTCACACAGTCTCACACACAGTCACACAGTCACACAACACACACAGTCACACAGTCACACAGTCACACAGTCTCACACACAGTCACACAGTCTCACACACAGTCACACAGTCTCACACACAGTCACAGTCTCACACACAGTCACACAGTCACACAGTCTCACACACAGTCACAGTCTCACACACAGTCACACAGTCTCACACAGTCTCACACACAGTCACACAGTCTCACACACAGTCACACAGTCTCACACACAGTCACACAGTCTCACACACAGTCACACAGTCTCACACACAGTCACAGTCTCACACACAGTCACACAGTCATACACGGTCACACACAGTCACACAGTCACACACAGTCTCACACAGTCACACAGTCTCACAGTCTCACACACAGTCACACAGTCTCACACACAGTCACACAGTCATACACGGTCACACACAGTCACACAGTCACACACAGTCACACAGTCTCACACACAGTCACACAGTCATACACGGTCACACACAGTCACACAGTCACACACAGTCACACAGTCTCACACACAGTCACACAGTCATACACGGTCACCCATATAAGTGCTGATGAGGAAAGGCAATATTTGAAGAGTATTGCGACACGGCCTTGGAACTACCTGTGGGTGAATCTCAATAGTCTACAGTGTCTTCCTCTCCTCAGTGCAAATGAAGGAAAGTTGACAAGGACATTAGGAAAGGAAACCACTTTGAGACAATGAGATACAGCTAGCCAGTGTCCTCAGAGTGCAATTGTTAGTGTCCTGTGTGTAATTATTATTTATTTATTTCACCTTTAACCAGGTAGGCTAGTTGAGAACAAGTTCTCATTTACAACTGCAACCTGGCCAAGATAAAGCAAAGCAGTGCGACACAAACAACAACACAGAGTTAAACATGGGAATGAACAAGCGTACAGTCAATAACACAATAGAAAAAAAGAAAGTCTATATACAGTCTGTGCAAATGGCGTGAGGAGGTATGGCAATAAATAGACCATAGTAGCGAAGTAATTACAATTTAGCAAATTAACACTGGAGTGATAGATGTGATAGATGTGCAAGTAGAAGTACTGGTGTGCAAAAGAGCAGAAAGGTAAATAAAAGCAAGATGGGGATGAGGAATATTGGGTGGGCTACTAACAGATGAGCTAGGTACAGCTGCAGCGATCGGTTAGCTGCTCAAATAGCTGATGTTTAAAGTTAGTGAGGGAAATATAGGTCTCCAGCTTCAGCGATTTTTGCAATTCGTTCCAGTCATTGGCAGCAGAGAACTGGAAGGAAAGGCGGCCAAAGGGGGTGTTGGCTTTGGGGGTGTTGTTATCGTGACCAGTGAGATATACCTGCTGGAGCGCGTGCTACGGGTGGGTGTTGTTATCGTGACCAGTGATTTGTCTAGCCCAGCTGATTTGTACCGGTCCAGGTTTTGCAGTTCCATCTGCTATCTGGATTTGGGTGAATGAGAAGCTGGGGAGGCTTGGGCAAGTAGCTGCAGGGGTGCGGAGCTGTTGGCCGGGGTAGGGGTAGCCAGGAGGAAAGCATGGTCAGCCGTAGAGAAACACTTTTGAAATTCTCGATTATCGTGGATTTATCACTGGTGACAGTGTTACCTAGCCTCAGTGCAGTGGGCAGCTGGGAGGATCTTATTTTCCATGGACTTTACAGTGTCCCAGAACTTTTTGCAGTTAGAGCTACAGGATGCGCATTTCTGTTTGAAAAAGCTAGTATTTGCTTTCCTGACTGACTGTGTGTATTGGTTCCTGACTTGCCTGAAAAGTTGCATATCGCTGGGACTATCCGATGCTAGTGCAGTCTGCCACAGGATGTTTTTGTGCTGGTCAAGGGCAGTCAGGTCTGGAGTGAACCAAGGGCTATATCTGTTCCTGGTTCTACATTTTTTGAAAGGGGCATGCTTTTTTAAGATGGTGAGGAAAGCACTTTTAAAGAACGACCAGGCATCTTCTACTGACGGGATGAGGTCATTATCCTTCCAGGATACCCAGGCCAGGTTGATTAGAAAGGCCTGCTCACTGAAGTGTTTTAGGGAGCGTTTGACAGTGATGAGGGGTGGTTGTTTGACCGCGGACCCATAGCGGATGCAGGCAATGAGGCAGTGATCTCTGAGATCCTGATTGAAGGTGTATTTGGAGGGCAAGTTGGTCAGGATAATATCTATGAGGGTGCCCATGTTTACAGAATTAGGGTTGTACCTGGTGGGTCCCTTGATCATTTGTGTGAGATTGAGGGCATCTAGATTAGATTGTAGGACTGCTGGGGTGTTAAGCATATCCCAGTTTAGGTCACCTAACAGAACAAACTCTGAAGATAGATGGGGGGCAATCAATTCACATATGGTGTCCAGGGCACAGAGCTGAGGGGGGCTCTATAACAGGCAGCAACAGTGAGAAACTTATTTCTGGAGAGATACATTTTGTAAATTAGAAGCTCAAACTGTTTGGGGATATACCTGGAAAGTATGACAGAACTTTGCAAGCTATCTCTGTAGTAGATTGCAACTCCTCCCCCTTTGGCAGTTCTATCTTGACGGAAAATGTTGTAGTTGGCTATGGAAAACGTTTTCCTCATCAATCTGCACACAATACCCCATAATGAAAAAGCAAATGTATTAAAAATAAAAACAGAAATATCTTATTTTCACGAGTATTCAGACCCTGTGCTATGAGACTCAAAAATCAAGCTCAGGAGCTCCTGTGTCCATTGATCATCTTTGAGATGTTTCTACAACTTCATTGGAGTCTACCTGTTGTAAAATGAGTTGACTGGAGATGACTTGGATAGGCACAAACCTGTCTATATAAGGTTCCAAGCCATGAGGTCGAAGGAATTGTCCATAGAGCTCAGAGACAGGATTGTATTGAGGCACAGATCTGGGGAAGGCTACCAAAACATGTCTGCAGCATTGAAGGTCCCGAAGAACACAGTGGCCTACACTTAAACGGAAGAAGTTTGGAACCACAAAGACTCCGGGAGGTGACCAAGAACCCGATGGTCACTCTGACAGAGCTCCAGAGTTCCTCTGTGGAGAAGGACAACCATCTCTGCAGGACAACCATCTCTGCAGCACTCCACCAATCAGGCATTTATTGTGGAGTGGCCAGACGGAAGCCACTCCTCTATAAAAGGCACATGACAGCCTGCTTGGAGTTTGCCAAAAGGCACCTAAAGGACTCTCAGACCATGAGAAAGAAGATTATCTGGTCTGATGAAACCAAGATTGAACTCTTTGGCCTGAATGACAAGCGTCATATCTGGAGGAAACCTGGCACCATCCCTACGGTGAAGCATGGTGGTGGCGGCATCATGCTGTGGGGATATTTTTCAGTGGCAGGGAACGGGACACTAGTCAGGATCGAGGGAAAGATGAATGGAGCAAAGTACAGAGAGATCCTTGATGAAAACCTGCTCCAGAGCGCTCAGACCTCAAACTGGGGTGAAGGTTCACCTTCCATCAGGACAATGACACTAAGCACACAGCCAAAACAACGCAGGAGTGGCTTTGGGACAAGTCTCTAAATGTCCTTGAGTGGCCCAGCCAGGGCCCGGACTTGAACCTGATCGAACAGAGAGAGAGAGACCTGAAAATAGCTGTGCAGCGATGCTCCCCATCCAACCTGACAGAGCTTGAGAGGATCTGCAGAGAAGAATGGGAGAAACTCCCCGAGTACAGGTGTGCCATGCTTGTAGCGTCATTCCCAAGAAGACTCAATGCTGTAATCACAGCCAAAGGTGCTTCAACAAAGTCATGTGTAAAGCTTATGATTACTTATGTAAATGTGACATTTCAGTTTTTCTCTTTTCAATACATTTGCAAAAATGTCTAAAAATGTGTTTTTTGCTTTGTCATTGTGGGGTATTGTGTGTAAATTGAATCAATAAATCGAATCAATTTTTAGAATAAGTCTGTAATGTAACAAAATGTGGAAAAAGTCACGAGGTTCTGAATTCTTTCCAAAGGCGTTGTGATATGTCTGGGACTGTTTGCCAAAGCCAGCTCATTTATCAGTCTCTTGCTGACACAGCAGAACTAAGAGGTTAGAGAAAAATCTCATCAAATGGTTCCCATCGTCTCACAGTGATGATAGATTACTTTACGGTTAATTACTGTCAACAACACTGTATGCCAAGGAATGCTCTAAGGACACACACACATACACACACACACACACACACACACACACACACACACACAGCTTATACAATGTCAGGAATTTAGAATCATTTTCCAAAAATTTTGAATCACAGTTTACTGCAATACCTTTATAATTATCATGCATTATTTGAGACGGAAGCTGTTAGCAGAGCATAGACTGCGTCGTGCATAACAGCCCTTAGCCGTGGTATATTGGCCATATCGCAGTGCTTAATTATCTCACTGTTCTCACTGTCGACATTCTAATAAAATCGATCAGCGTAAAATCAAGTTGCCTCCTCGTTATTTCCCCCGTTCCCCAGAAAGACCATCATGTAAAAGTGCTGTGATCCTACTATGTAATCATCATATCCTGCTACACTGATCCCAGACCTGCTCTCTCATTTGTACATAGAGCTTATGGAGAGGGCTGGGGGAGTAAGTAACTGATCTTGACACAGGTCTTGGTAGTAGTGGCTTGTGAAGAGCTTGTGAACACGTCACGTAGCCTAGTCTAGTCGTCTCCATACTGAATTTGAATCGTGGGAAAGACAAATAAAATGTGATTTTAATTTATTTTTCCTTTATTTAACTAGTTAAGTCAGTTAAGAACAAATTCTTATTTTCAATGACAGCCGAGGAACAGTGGGTTAACTGCCTGTTCAGGGGCAGAACGACAGATTTGTACCTTGTCAGCTCAGGGATTTGAACCTGCAACCTTTCAGATAGTAGTCCAACGCTCTAACCACTAGGCTACCCTGCCGAAGAGGCAATTGAATTTGACGTTCAGCATCACCACCTCCACTAGCTAATAGGCTTACTAGTGTGAAATGGCTAGCTAGTTAGCGGTGGTGCGCGCTAAATAGCGTTTCAACCGGTGACATCACTTGCTCTGAGACCTTGAAGTAGTAGTTCCCCTTTGCTCTGCAAGGGCCGCGGCTTTTGTGGAGCAATGGGTAACGATGCTTCGAGGGTGACTGTTGATGTGTGCAGAGGGTCCCTGGTTCGCGCCCGTGGACGGACTAAAGTTATACTGTTACACTAGCTAGCAGCGATGCTATTCCCGCCAGTTCAACATCACCACGTCCACTAGCTAATAGGCTTACTAGCTAGCAGCGATGCTATTCCCGCCAGTTCAACATCACCACGTCCACTAGCTAATAGGCTTACTAGCTAGCAGCGATGCTAATCCCACCAGTTCAACATCACCACATCCACTAGCTAATAGGCTTACTAGCTAGCAGCGATGCTAATCCCACCAGTTCAACATCGCCACGTCCACTAGCTAATAGGTTTACTAGCTAGCAGCGATGCTAATCCCACCAGTTCAACATCACCACGTCCACTAGCTAATAGGTTTACTAGCGAGTCAGAGCTGGGGAGGGGAAGGGCAGTGCGTCCACCAACGAAGTGCTCGGAGCAGGTGCAATTTGCAGTTGAAGAACAAGCATACGTAAAACCTGGCTTGTCATGCAGAAATCAATGTTGGGCTGTACAACATGCAAAAAAGGTGGGGAGCTTGGGTCTAGAAATGACTGGAGCGATTAAACTAGCAAAAGAGTGGGTGGAAAAGGTACCCAATTGTCATACTTGAGTAAAAGTATAGATACCTTTAATAGAAAGTTACTTGAAGTAAAAATGAAAGTCACCCAGTAAAATACTACTTGAGTAAAAAGTCTAAAAGTATTTGGGTTTTAAATATACTTAAGTATCAAAAGTAAAAGTATAAATCATTTCAAATCCCCTACATTAAGCAAAGCAGACAGCAACATGTTCTTGTTTTTAAAATGTATGGATAGCCAGAGGCACAGTCCAACAGCTGTCTAGGCCCTTTACTTTTTTTTGCAATCTTTACTACTGACAAGTCACTGGCTTTGAGGAAAGTCAGTGTGTCTCTGTATGCGGACGACTCAACACTATATATATCAGCTACTACAGCGACTGAAATGACTCAACACTATACATATCAGCTACTACAGCGACTGAAATGACTCAACACTATACATATCAGCTACTACAGCGACTGAAATGACTCAACACTATACATATCAGCTACTACAGCGACTGAAATGACTCAACACTATACATATCAGCTACTACAGCGACTGAAATGACTCAACACTATACATATCAGCTACTACAGCGACTGAAATGACTCAACACTATACATATCAGCTACTAAAGCGACTGAAATGACTCAACACTATACATATCAGCTACTACAGCGACTGAAATGACTCAACACTATACATATCAGCTACTACAGCGACTGAAATGACTCAACACTATATATATCAGCTACTACAGCGACTGAAATGACTCAACACTATTCATATCAGCTACTACAGCGACTGAAATGACTCAACACTATACATATCAGCTACTACAGCGACTGAAATGACTCAACACTATACATATCAGCTACTACAGCGACTGAAATGAATTAACACTATACATATCAGCTACTACAGCGACTGAAATGAATTAACACTATACATATCAGATACTACAGCGACTGAAATGACTACAAAAACTTTACAAAGAGCTGCAGTTAGTTTCAGAGTGGGTGGCAAGGAATAAGTTAGTCCTAAATATTTCTAAAAACTAAAAGCATTGTATTTGGGACAAATCATTCACTAAACCCTAAACCTCAACTAAATCTTGTAATAAATCATGTGGAAATTGAGCAAGTTGAGGTGACCAAACTGTCATGGTCAAAACATGATACAACAGTAGCTAAGATGGGAGAGAAGTACGTCCAAGATAAAGCACTGCTCGACCTTCTGACAACACCGTCAACAAGGCAGGCCCTACAGGCCCTAGTTTCTACCTTCTGACAGAGCTGTCAACAAGGCAGGCCCTACAGGCCCTAGTTTCTACCTTCTGACAACACTGTCAACAAGGCAGGTCCTACAGGCCCTAGTTTCTACCTTCTGACAGCACTGTCAACAAGGCAGGCCCTACAGGCCCTAGTTTCTACCTTCTGACAGAGCTGTCAACAAGGCAGGCCCTACAGGCCCTAGTTTCTACCTTCTGACAACACTGTCAACAAGGCAGGTCCTACAGGCCCTAGTTTCTACCTTCCGACAGCACTGTCAACAAGGCAGGTCCTACAGGCCCTAGTTTCTACCTTCCGACAGCACTGTCAACAAGGCAGGCCCTACAGGCCCTAGTTTCTACCTTCTGACAACACTGTCAACAAGGCAGGTCCTACAGGCCCTAGTTTCTACCTTCTGACAGCACTGTCAACAAGGCAGGTCCTACAGGCCCTAGTTTCTACCTTCCGACAGCGCTGTCAACAAGGCAGGCCCTACAGGCCCTAGTTTTGTCACTGACCACATGTTCAGTCATGTGGTCAGGTGCCACAAAAAAGGACTTAGGAAAATTGCAATTGTCTCAGAACAGGGCAGCACGGCTGGCCCTTGGATGTACACAGAGAGCTAATATTAATAATATGCGTGTTAATCTCTCCTGGCTCAAAGTGGAGGAGAGATTGACTTCGTCACTGCTTGTATTTATGAGAGGTATTGAATGCACCGAGAAGGTGCATTCAGAAGGTGCATTCAGAATTCAGAAGGTGCATTCAGAAGGTGCATTCAGAATTCAGAAGGTGCATTCAGAAGGTGCATTCAGAAGGTGCATTCAGAAGGTAGAGCAGCACATGTTGAATGCACCGAGCTGTCTGTCTAAACTACTGGCACACAGCTCGGACACCCATGCATACCCCACAAGACATGCCACCAGAGGTCTCTTCACAGTCCCCAAGTCCAGCACAGACTAGGGGAGGCAAACATTACTACATAGAGCCATGACTAAATGGAACTCTATTCCACAGTACTACATAGAGCCATGACTACATGGAACTCTATTCCACAGTACTACATAGAGCCCTGACTACATGGAACTCTATTCCACAGTACTACATAGAGCCATGACTACATGGAACTCTATTCCACAGTACTACATAGAGCCATGACTAGATGGGACTCTATTCCACAGTACTACATAGAGCCATGACTACATGGAACTCTATTCCACAGTACTACATAGAGCCGTGACTACATGGAACTCTATTCCACAGTACTACATAGAGCCATGACTACATGGAACTCCATTCCACAGTACTACATAGAGCCCTGACTACATGGAACTCTATTCCACAGTACTACATAGAGCCCTGACTACATGGAACTCCATTCCACAGTACTACATAGAGCCCTGACTACATGGAACTCTATTCCACAGTACTACATAGAGCCCTGACTACATGGAACTCCATTCCACAGTACTACATAGAGCCCTGACTACATGGAACTCTATTCCACAGTACTACATAGAGCCCTGACTACATGGAACTCCATTCCACAGTACTACATAGAGCCCTGACTACATGGAACTCCATTCCACAGTACTACATAGAGCCCTGACTACATGGAACTCCATTCCACAGTACTACATAGAGCCATGACTACATGGAACTCTATTCCACAGTACTACATAGAGCCCTGACTACATGGAACTCTATTCCACAGTACTACATAGAGCCCTGACTACATGGAACTCTATTCCACAGTACTACATAGAGCCATGACTACATGGAACTCTATTCCACAGTACTACATAGAGCCATGACTACATGGAACTCTATTCCACAGTACTACATAGAGCCATGACTACATGGAACTCTATTCCACAGTACTACATAGAGCCATGACTACATGGAACTCTATTCCACAGTACTACATAGAGCCATGACTACATGGAACTCTATTCCACAGTACTACATAGAGCCATGACTACATGGAACTCTATTCCACAGTACTACATAGAGCCCTGACTACATGGAACTCTATTCCACAGTACTACATAGAGCCCTGACTACATGGAACTCTATTCCACAGTACTACATAGAGCCATGACTACATGGAACTCTATTCCACAGTACTACATAGAGCCATGACTACATGGAACTCTATTCCACAGTACTACATAGAGCCCTGACTACATGGACCTCTATTCCACAGTACTACATACAGCCATGACTACATGGAACTCTATTCCACATCAAGTAACTCATTCAAGCAGTAAAATTAGATTTAAAAAACAGATTAAAATACACCTTATGGAACAGCGGGAACTGTGAAGCATCACAAACATAAACACAGACACATGCATACACACTATACATACACATGGAGTTTGTACTGCATATATGTGGTAGTGGTGGAGTAGGGGCCTGAGGGCACACAGTGTGTTGTAGATATGTGGTAGTGGTGGAGTAGGGGCCTGAGGGCACACAGTGTGTTGTAGATATGTGGTAGTGGTGGAGTAGGGGCCTGAGGGCACACAGTGTGTTGTAGATATGTGGTAGTGGTGGAGTAGGGGCCTGAGGGCACACAGTGTGTTGTAGATATGTGGTAGTGGTGGAGTAGGGGCCTGAGGGCACACAGTGTGTTGTAGATATGTGGTAGTGGTGGAGTAGGGGCCTGAGGGCACACAGTGTGTTGTAGATATGTGGTAGTGGTGGAGTAGGGGCCTGAGGGCACACAGTGTGTTGTAGATATGTGGTAGTGGTGGAGTAGGGGCCTGAGGGCACACAGTGTGTTGTAGATATGTGGTAGTGGTGGAGTAGGGGCCTGAGGGCACACAGTGTGTTGTAGATATGTGGTAGTGGTGGAGTAGGGGCCTGAGGGCACACAGTGTGTTGTAGATATGTGGTAGTGGTGGAGTAGGGGCCTGAGGGCACACAGTGTGTTGTAGATATGTGGTAGTGGTGGAGTAGGGGCCTGAGGGGACACAGTGTGTTGTAGATATGTGGTAGTGGTGGAGTAGGGGCCTGAGGGCACACAGTGTGTTGTAGATATGTGTTAGTGGTGGAGTAGGGGCCTGAGGGCACACAGTGTGTTGTAGATATGTGGTAGTGGTGGAGTAGGGGCCTGAGGGCACACAGTGTGTTGTAGATATGTGGTAGTGGTGGAGTAGGGGCCTGAGGGCACACAGTGTGTTGTAGATATGTGGTAGTGGTGGAGTAGGGGCCTGAGGGCACACAGTGTGTTGTAGATATGTGGTAGTGGTGGAGTAGGGGCCTGAGGGCACACAGTGTGTTGTAGATATGTGGTAGTGGTGGAGTAGGGGCCTGAGGGCACACAGTGTGTTGTAGATATGTGGTAGTGGTGGAGTAGGGGCCTGAGGACACACAGTGTGTTGTAGATATGTGGTAGTGGTGGAGTAGGGGCCTGAGGACACACAGTGTGTTGTAGATATGTGGTAGTGGTGGAGTAGGGGCCTGAGGGCACACAGTGTGTTGTAGATATGTGGTAGTGGTGGAGTAGGGGCCTGAGGGCACACAGTGTGTTGTAGATATGTGGTAGTGGTGGAGTAGGGGCCTGAGGGCACACAGTGTGTTGTAGATATGTGGTAGTGGTGGAGTAGGGGCCTGAGGGCACACAGTGTGTTGTAGATATGTGGTAGTGGTGGAGTAGGGGCCTGAGGGCACACAGTGTGTTGTAGATATGTGGTAGTGGTGGAGTAGGGGCCTGAGGGCACACAGTGTGTTGTAGATATGTGGTAGTGGTGGAGTAGGGGCCTGAGGGCACACAGTGTGTTGTAGATATGTGGTAGTGGTGGAGTAGGGGCCTGAGGGCACACAGTGTGTTGTAGATATGTGGTAGTGGTGGAGTAGGGGCCTGAGGGCACACAGTGTGTTGTAGATATGTGGTAGTGGTGGAGTAGGGGCCTGAGGGCACACAGTGTGTTGTAGATATGTGGTAGTGGTGGAGTAGGGACCTGAGGGCACACAGTGTGTTGTAGATATGTGGTAGTGGTGGAGTAGGGGCCTGAGGGCACACAGTGTGTTGTAGACATGTGGTAGTGGTGGAGTAGGGACCTGAGGGCACACAGTGTGTTGTAGATATGTGGTAGTGGTGGAGTAGGGACCTGAGGGCACACAGTGTGTTGTAGATATGTGGTAGTGGTGGAGTAGGGGCCTGAGGGCACACAGTGTGTTGTAGATATGTGGTAGTGGTGGAGTAGGGACCTGAGGGCACACAGTGTGTTGTGAATCTGTGAATGTATTGTAATGTTTTAAAATGGTATGAACTGCCTTAATCTCACTGGACCCCAGGAGGAGTAGCTGCTACTTTGGCAGCAGCTAATAGAGATCCATAGTAAACACAAATACAAAAAAAACAGTCAGACAATATTTATAAAAGATGCATTTGTGTTTAGTGTGTCCGCCAGAACCAGAGGCTAGTAGGGATGACCAGGGATGTTCTCTGTTTAGTGTGTCCGCCAGAACCAGAGGCAGTAGGGATGACCAGGGATGTTCTCTGTTTAGTGAGTCCTCCAGATCAGAGGCAGTAGGGATGACCAGGGATGTTCTCTGTTTAGTGTGTCCGCCAGAACCAGAGGCAGTAGGGATGACCAGGGATGTTCTCTGTTTAGTGTGTCCGCCAGAACCAGAGGCAGTAGGGATGACCAGGGATGTTCTCTGTTTAGTGTGTCCGCCAGAACCAGAGGCAGTAGAGATGACCAGGGATGTTCTCTGTTTAGTGTGTCCGCCAGAACCAGAGGCAGTAGGGATGACCAGGGATGTTCTCTGTTTAGTGTGTCCGCCAGAACCAGAGGCAGTAGGGATGACCAGGGATGTTCTCTGTTTAGTGTGTCCGCCAGAACCAGAGGCAGTAGGGATGACCAGGGATGTTCTCTGTTTAGTGTGTCCGCCAGAACCAGAGGCTAGTAGGGATGACCAGGGATGTTCTCTGTTTAGTGAGTCCGCCAGAACCAGAGGCTAGTAGGGATGACCAGGGATGTTCTCTGTTTAGTGAGTCCGCCAGAACCAGAGGCTAGTAGGGATGACCAGGGATGTTCTCTGTTTAGTGTGTCCGCCAGAACCAGAGGCAGTAGGGATGACCAGGGATGTTCTCTGTTTAGTGTGTCCGCCAGAACCAGAGGCAGTAGGGATGACCAGGGATGTTCTCTGTTTAGTGTGTCCGCCAGAACCAGAGGCAGTAGGGATGACCAGGGATGTTCTCTGTTTAGTGAGTCCGCCAGAACCAGAGGCAGTAGGGATGACCAGGGATGTTCTCTGTTTAGTGTGTCCGCCAGAACCAGAGGCAGTAGGGATGACCAGGGATGTTCTCTGTTTAGTGTGTCCGCCAGAACCAGAGGCAGTAGGGATGACCAGGGATGTTCTCTGTTTAGTGTGTCCGCCAGAACCAGAGGCAGTAGGGATGACCAGGGATGTTCTCTGTTTAGTGTGTCCGCCAGAACCAGAGGCAGTAGGGATGACCAGGGATGTTCTCTGTTTAGTGTGTCTGCCAGAACCAGTGGCAGTAGGGATGACCAGGGATGTTCTCTGTTTAGTGAGTCCTCCAGAACCAGAGGCAGTAGGGATGACCAGGGATGTTCTCTGTTTAGTGTGTCCTCCAGAACCAGAGGCAGTAGGGATGACCAGGGATGTTCTCTGTTTAGTGAGTCCGCCAGAACCAGAGGCAGTAGGGATGACCAGGGATGTTCTCTGTTTAGTGTGTCCGCCAGAACCAGAGCAGTAGGGATGACCAGGGATGTTCTCTGTTTAGTGTGTCCGCCAGAACCAGAGGCAGTAGGGATGACCAGGGATGTTCTCTGTTTAGTGAGTCCTCCAGAACCAGAGGCAGTAGGGATGACCAGGGATGTTCTCTGTTTAGTGAGTCCGCCAGAACCAGAGGCAGTAGGGATGACCAGGGATGTTCTCTGTTTAGTGAGTCCTCCAGAACCAGAGGCAGTAGGGATGACCAGGGATGTTCTCTGTTTAGTGTGTCCTCCAGAACCAGAGGCAGTAGAGATGACCAGGGATGTTCTCTGTTTAGTGTGTCCGCCAGAACCAGAGGCAGTAGGGATGACCAGGGATGTTCTCTGTTTAGTGTGTCCGCCAGAACCAGAGGCAGTAGGGATGACCAGGGATGTTCTCTGTTTAGTGAGTCCGCCAGAACCAGAGGCAGTAGGGATGACCAGGGATGTTCTCTGTTTAGTGTGTCCGCCAGAACCAGAGGCAGTAGGGATGACCAGGGATGTTCTCTGTTTAGTGTGTCCGCCAGAACCAGAGGCAGTAGGGATGACCAGGGATGTTCTCTGTTTAGTGTGTCCGCCAGAACCAGAGGCAGTAGGGATGACCAGGGATGTTCTCTGTTTAGTGTGTCCGCCAGAACCAGAGGCAGTAGGGATGACCAGGGATGTTCTCTGTTTAGTGTGTCTGCCAGAACCAGTGGCAGTAGGGATGACCAGGGATGTTCTCTGTTTAGTGAGTCCTCCAGAACCAGAGGCAGTAGGGATGACCAGGGATGTTCTCTGTTTAGTGTGTCCTCCAGAACCAGAGGCAGTAGGGATGACCAGGGATGTTCTCTGTTTAGTGAGTCCGCCAGAACCAGAGGCAGTAGGGATGACCAGGGATGTTCTCTGTTTAGTGTGTCCGCCAGAACCAGAGCAGTAGGGATGACCAGGGATGTTCTCTGTTTAGTGTGTCCGCCAGAACCAGAGGCAGTAGGGATGACCAGGGATGTTCTCTGTTTAGTGAGTCCTCCAGAACCAGAGGCAGTAGGGATGACCAGGGATGTTCTCTGTTTAGTGAGTCCGCCAGAACCAGAGGCAGTAGGGATGACCAGGGATGTTCTCTGTTTAGTGAGTCCTCCAGAACCAGAGGCAGTAGGGATGACCAGGGATGTTCTCTGTTTAGTGTGTCCTCCAGAACCAGAGGCAGTAGAGATGACCAGGGATGTTCTCTGTTTAGTGAGTCCTCCAGAACCAGAGGCAGTAGGGATGACCAGGGATGTTCTCTGTTTAGTGTGTCCTCCAGAACCAGAGGCAGTAGGGATGACCAGGGATGTTCTCTGTTTAGTGTGTCCTCCAGAACCAGAGGCAGTAGAGATGACCAGGGATGTTCTCTGTTTAGTGTGTCCTCCAGAACCAGAGGCAGTAGGGATGACCAGGGATGTTCTCTGTTTAGTGTGTCCTCCAGAACCAGAGGCAGTAGGGATGACCAGGGATGTTCTCTGTTTAGTGTGTCCTCCAGAACCAGAGGCAGTAGGGATGACCAGGGATGTTCTCTGTTTAGTGAGTCCTCCAGAACCAGAGGCAGTAGGGATGACCAGGGATGTTCTCTGTTTAGTGTGTCCTCCAGAACCAGAGGCAGTAGGGATGACCAGGGATGTTCTCTGTTTAGTGAGTCCGCCAGAACCAGAGGCAGTAGGGATGACCAGGGATGTTCTCTGTTTAGTGTGTCCGCCAGAACCAGAGGCAGTAGGGATGACCAGGGATGTTCTCTGTTTAGTGAGTCCTCCAGAACCAGAGGCAGTAGGGATGACCAGGGATGTTCTCTGTTTAGTGAGTCCTCCAGAACCAGAGGCAGTAGGGATGACCAGGGATGTTCTCTGTTTAGTGAGTCCTCCAGAACCAGAGGCAGTAGGGATGACCAGGGATGTTCTCTGTTTAGTGAGTCCTCCAGATCAGAGGCAGTAGAGATGACCAGGGATGTTCTCTGTTTAGTGAGTCCTCCAGAACCAGAGGCAGTAGGGATGACCAGGGATGTTCTCTGTTTAGTGAGTCCTCCAGAACCAGAGGCAGTAGGGATGACCAGGGATGTTCTCTGTTTAGTGAGTCCTCCAGAACCAGAGGCAGTAGGGATGACCAGGGATGTTCTCTGTTTAGTGAGTCCTCCAGAACCAGAGGCAGTAGGGATGACCAGGGATGTTCTCTGTTTAGTGAGTCCTCCAGAACCAGAGGCAGTAGGGATGACCAGGGATGTTCTCTGTTTAGTGAGTCCTCCAGAACCAGAGGCAGTAGGGATGACCAGGGATGTTCTCTGTTTAGTGAGTCCTCCAGAACCAGAGGCAGTAGGGATGACCAGGGATGTTCTCTGTTTAGTGAGTCCTCCAGAACCAGAGGCAGTAGGGATGACCAGGGATGTTCTCTGTTTAGTGAGTCCTCCAGAACCAGAGGCAGTAGGGATGACCAGGGATGTTCTCTGTTTAGTGAGTCCTCCAGAACCAGAGGCAGTAGGGATGACCAGGGATGTTCTCTGTTTAGTGAGTCCTCCAGAACCAGAGGCAGTAGGGATGACCAGGGATGTTCTCTGTTTAGTGAGTCCTCCAGAACCAGAGGCAGTAGGGATGACCAGGGATGTTCTCTGTTTAGTGAGTCCTCCAGAACCAGAGGCAGTAGGGATGACCAGGGATGTTCTCTGTTTAGTGAGTCCTCCAGAACCAGAGGCAGTAGGGATGACCAGGGATGTTCTCTGTTTAGTGAGTCCTCCAGAACCAGAGGCAGTAGGGATGACCAGGGATGTTCTCTGTTTAGTGAGTCCTCCAGAACCAGAGGCAGTAGGGATGACCAGGGATGTTCTCTGTTTAGTGAGTCCTCCAGAACCAGAGGCAGTAGGGATGACCAGGGATGTTCTCTGTTTAGTGAGTCCTCCAGATCAGAGGCAGTAGGGATGACGAGGGATGTTCTCTGTTTAGTGAGTCCTCCAGAACCAGAGGCAGTAGGGATGACCAGGGATGTTCTCTGTTTAGTGAGTCCTCCAGAACCAGAGGCAGTAGGGATGACCAGGGATGTTCTCTGTTTAGTGTGTCCGCCAGAACCAGAGGCAGTAGGGATGACCAGGGATGTTCTCTGTTTAGTGAGTCCTCCAGAACCAGAGGCAGTAGGGATGACCAAGTGTTCTCTTGATAGGTGCTTGAATTTGACCATTTTCCTGTCCTGCTGAGCATTCAAAACATAACGAGTACTTTTGGTTTTCAGGGAAAATGTACGGAGTAAAAAGTACAATATTTTCTTTAGGAATTTTAGTGAAGTCAAAGTAAAAGTTGCCAAAAATATAAATAGTAAAGTAAAGTATAGATACCACCAAATAACTACTTAAGTAAGTACTTTATATATTTTTTTACAGGGGTGGTTCCTCCTGCAGGCAGAGGGGGGTCGTTAGTGATTGAAGTCACCTGGGATATCAGAGTATTTAAACTGTCACTAATCACCTCTCTCTCTCTCTGCTCCTCCAGGTATGAACCGGTTTTGTTTGTCCTTTTTGTAGTTTTACATAGTTTTCACTCAGTCATTCACCCACACAGATTCACACATCCCTGCACTTTACATACACCTTACATTATGATACTTCCACACCTCATTCCTTTTTTCTCAGTTTAAAGTTAATAGTTTTGTTTACAATAAAGAACATGTTTTTATTGGCCTATACCTGTTGTTCGCGTCCCCTCATTTTTGCCACAGGCTATGAGCCGGCCTGTGACACTACTTAAGTAGTACTTTATATTATTTTGTACTAAAGTACTTTACACAGCTGGTGGAAAACATCCTCTGCATCAGATGTAGATAAACAAAAAGAAGGAAGAGCCCTCTGAAGAAAGTTTTTTTTAACACGCCTGAACCAAGGCACATTTGGTGGTAGCTAGCCTTGTAGACAAGGCTAAAGAGGAGAGCCAGGTTAACACTTAAAATAAAATAAAATAATTATTTAAAAAATAGGCACGAACAGCCAGAGTCTTCAGACCAGTCTTGGAAGGAGGCTAAACATCACAGAACACATGCCCGCTTATGGCTTTGAGCAAGAAGTTGACATTCAGGAGATAAATGGACTTGACATGGCGAGAGGCATTGTGGGAGGTTTTGAAAAGTAAGGCAGGACATTTTTCATTTCCTTTACCTTTACAGAACCAGTTTGTAATCTGAATAAGTGATTCATATTGTCAGATAGGCAGGAGGCCGATATATTCTCATATGTGTTCTGCTGTAGCCTACATTGATTTATTTCATTTGAAGTTATATTAAGATATTGTGATATCTGCTACACTGATGTTGTGAAAAGTATATGACATTCAGCTCTTGTAAGCCCCATAGCTGAGGATGTGTTTATATTACGGGGGTTCTCCGATATAGAAGATATTGCTGTACATTGATGTCTAGAAAATTAGGCTGTGAGAAAGTCAAACTTGTGTAACTGCCCCCGCAGCTATGATAAAGTATGTGGGCATACTGCAGTGACGTCTGAAATGCTTTGAATTAAATAGCAGCTTGGAGAGTGTTGTCCATTTCACATTGTCTACTAGGAGACATTTCACCACCATAGATAGTATACTACTAGGAGACATTTCACCACCATAGAGAGTATACTAAAAGGAGACATTTCACCACCATAGAGAGTATACTACTAGGAGACATTTCACCACCATAGAGAGTATACTACTAGGAGACATTTCACCACCATAGAGAGTATACTACTAGGAGACATTTCACCACCATAGAGAGTATACTACTAGGAGACATTTCACCACCATAGAGAGTATACTACTAGGAGACATTTCACCACCATAGAGAGTATACTACTAGGAGACATTTCACCACCATAGATAGTATACTACTAGGAGACATTTCACCACCATAGAGAGTATACTACTAGGAGACATTTCACCACCATAGATAGTATACTACTAGGAGACATTTCACCACCATAGAGAGTATACTACTAGGAGACATTTCACCACCATAGAGAGTATACTACTAGGAGACATTTCACCACCATAGAGAGTATACTACTAGGAGACATTTCACCACCATAGAGAGTATACAACTAGGAGACATTTCACCACCATAGAGAGTATACTACTAGGAGACATTTCACCACCATAGAGAGTATACTACTAGGAGACATTTCACCACCATAGAGAGTATACTACTAGGAGACATTTCACCACCATAGAGAGTATACTACTAGGAGACATTTCACCACCATAGATAGTATACTACTAGGAGACATTTCACCACCATAGAGAGTATACTACTAGGAGACATTTCACCACCATAGATAGTATACTACTAGGAGACATTTCACCACCATAGATAGTATACTACTAGGAGACATTTCACCACCATAGAGAGTATACTACTAGGAGACATTTCACCACCATAGAGAGTATACTACTAGGAGACATTTCACCACCATAGAGAGTATACTACTAGGAGACATTTCACCACCATAGAGAGTATACTACTAGGAGACATTTCACCACCATAGAGAGTATACTACTAGGAGACATTTCACCACCATAGAGAGTATACTACTAGGAGACATTTCACCACCATAGAGAGTATACTACTAGGAGACATTTCACCACCATAGAGAGTATACTACTAGGAGACATTTCACCACCATAGAGAGTATACTACTAGGAGACATTTCACCACCATAGAGAGTATACTACTAGGAGACATTTCACCACCATAGAGAGTATACTACTAGGAGACATTTCACCACCATAGAGAGTATACTACTAGGAGACATTTCACCACCATAGATAATATGGTAGTAACCGAGTTTGGGAAACACTGGACTACACCAATCCATTCATACCTCTACGACCTGTCTCTCTCTCTCTCTCTCTCTCTCTCTCTCTCTCTCTATATATATATATATATATATTACAAAGTGGTGTTTCTCCAGAACCCCTAGACTAACCGTTCATTATATTAGACCAGTGGTATTAGACCCTCCTGTCTCAGCCTCCAGTATTTATGCTGCAGTAGTTTATGTGTCTGGGGGCTAGGGTCAGTTTGTTATATCTGGAGTCCTTCTCCTGTCCTATTCAGTGTCCTGTGTGAATCTAAGTGTGCGTTCTTTAATTCTCTAATTCTCTCTTTTTTTCTCTCTCTCGGAGGACCTGAGCCCTAGGACCATGCCCCAGAACTACCTGACATGATGACTCCTTGCTGTCCCCAGTCCATCTGACCGTGCTGCTGCTCCAGTTTCAACTGTTCTGCCTTATTATTATACGACCATGCTGGTCATTTATGAACATTTGAACATCTTGGCCATGTTCTGTTATAATCTCCACCCGGCACAGCCAGAAGAGGACTGGCCACCCCACATAGCCTGGTTCCTCTCGAGGTTTCTTCCTAGGTTTTGACCTTTCTAGGGAGTTTTTCCTAGCCACCGTGCTTCTACACCTGCATTGCTTGCTGTTTGGGGTTTTAGGCTGGGTTTCTGTACAGCACTTTGAGATATCAGCTGATGTATGAAGGGCTATATAAATAAATTTGATTTGATTTGATTTGGTTCCCAACCAGGGGAGTAGGACCCCGGGGGTTACTTGGCCTGTCCACAGGGGGTTCTTGAGAAGGCTCATGAGATCATAGGCGTACTGGTAAAATGCACAAGAGGGGGTACTTCAGGGGTACTCCGGGCAGAGCTAAATTCAGTTGGTGATACAGTAACCGAAAAAGATTGTGAACCATCTCATCCTCTCATCAATAACCTATTAAATCAATAGCATATTCACACACAATTATTCTTACTGATTTAGCAGTATATGGATGTTCAATTTACATGTGTTTGTACGGGCATAGAACTGTCAGGTCATTGACTTGGTTGATCATCGATTGATAGATCCTATTCCGGATGCTATTATTAATCATATTAGCATCAACACATGTCAACTTACACTTACCACCGGCGGAAACGGATACCGTAAGCGAGCCCAACACGAGCAGTGGCAGTGTCGCCGCAGAGAAGCCTTGTTTCCCCATCCTTCAAGCAATTTTTTACATCCTGCCCGGCCAAACGAATATCCCATTTACTCGCGAAAGCCGGACCGACACCTCGGCTAGTGGGTTGCTTAGCATTCACCGCGCTAAGATCCTGTCCTCCCCCGCTCTCCTTTTCTTGTTCTCATTAAAAAAAAATCTGTTACTGGCGGTGTAGCCTGAACTTGGTCGTTGGTTGCCGCAGAAACGCAACACCGGCGGTTTCAGCACCTGGGACAGGTCTGTGCGCTGCTTACGGTGGGGCACGGTCGGCACAGTCACTTGTTAGATGAACACACACCAAAAACAACAACAAAAGGTCTTATTTGAAACGATTACCTCAGTAACGGGACAATTCCGTTGTCCTAAAATTCGTTACCACTGTTTGCTACCCTGTTTAACAAACGTTAGGCTATAGTATAAACAGTCGTTTAGGTTGTTTTTCTCTTGTTGCCATCTTTACCGAGGTGCGCTGGCTGAGGCTGCGCTGAGAGCCCCAGGGTTGCAGAATAAAACGTGCTGCTCCCGTCAGATGGCCAAAAACCCACCCCTCTCATCCATTTCTTTCTCTCTGTTTTTGTTTTCCTCTATGTCTCTCTCTCTCTCCCTCCGTCTCTCTCTCTCTGAGAGGGTAGTCCCAGGAGGGAACTGAGATGTGGAGCGCTTCCCGCTCTTCTTAACACCGCGCTCGGTTGTGCCTCTTTCTAATCTTTATCCAGAGATTATTAATAAAACGACACTCACCGTTTTTGTACTCTATTGTAAACGTGTATTATTAGCCCAAATAAGGATGCGAAATGTACGTTTGCTTATGGGTTAGTTTTGAATTCCACTCCCACCAGGTTGTCATTGAGTAATCTAAAGTCTACTCAATAAAACAATGACTGGTTTAAAAAACAACCCAATGTTTCTGTTGTTGCTGCTGTGTAGTCTGTATGTAACGATTCTCGTCCTCGTCTAATGACGAGTATGAAAGATCGGACCAATATGCAGCGTGGTACGTGTCCATGTTAATATTTATTTAAACTGAACACAAAATAACAAGAAAACGAAACAGAGACAGAAAACAACTACCCACAAATCATAGTGGGAAAACAGGCTGCCTAAGTATGGTTCTCAATCAGAGACAACGATAAACAGCTGCCTCTGATTGCGAACCATAGAACAACACATAGAATGCCCACCCCAACTCACGCCCTGACCAACACCCCAACTCACGCCCTGACCAACACCCCAACTCACGCCCTGACCAACACCCCAACTCACGCCCTGACCAACACCCCAACTCACACCCTGACCAACACCCCAACTCACGCCCTGACCAACACCCCAACTCACGCCCTGACCAACACCCCAACTCACACCCTGACCAACACCCCAACTCACGCCCTGACCAACACCCCAACTCACGCCCTGACCAACACCCCAACTCACGCCCTGACCAACACCCCAACTCACGCCCTGACCAACACCCCAACTCACGCCCTGACCAACACCCCAACTCACGCCCTGAACAACACCCCAACTCACGCCCTGACCAACACCCCAACTCACGCCCTGACCAACACCCCAACTCACGCCCTGACCAACACCCCAACTCACGCCCTGACCAACACCCCAACTCACGCCCTGACCAACACCCCAACTCACGCCCTGACCAACACCCCAACTCACGCCCTGACCAACACCCCAACTCACGCCCTGACCAACACCCCAACTCACGCCCTGACCAACACCCCAACTCACGCCCTGACCAACACCCCAACTCACGCCCTGACCAACATAAAATAGAGACTTAAAGAAGGAACTAAGGTCAAGACGTGACACTATAGGGCTAGTCTACATGGTTGGAGAGAATAGACTACGTCTGTGATAAATGTTTTTCTTTACTGGAATCAATGAAGTCCGATTCATAATTTGATGTTGATTGGATGTGACGTAAAAGATAAATGTCCTAACTATAATTGGGGAACCTAAACTACCCCAAACAGTCATTATCGTGTCTCAGTTGACTTTATCTCCTGTTATAGCCATGCTTGGACCATCAGGAATCAGGCTGCAGAGGGTACGTGTGTATGTGTGTGTGCATACGTGTGCATGTGTGTGTGTGCATATATGTGCATGGGTGTGTGTGTGCATACATGTGTGTGTGTGCATATGTGTGCATGTGTGTGTGTGCATCCATGTGTGTGTGTGCATATGTGTGCATGTGTGTGTGTGCATGCATGTGTGTGTGTGTGTGCATATGTGTGCATGTGTGTGTGTGCATACATGTGCATGTGTGTGTGTGCATACGTGTGCATGTGTGTGTGTGTGTGCATATGTGTGCATGTGTGTGTGCATGTGTGTGTGTGTGCATACGTGTGCATGTGACTGCTCTTCTGCATCTTCAATGGTGCTGCATATTCATATCGCAGAGTTTCAGTTCATGGTCAGCTAAGGTCCATGTCTCTGTCATTCTGGTACCAATTATTCTGGCCTTCTCCCTCCCTGTATTGGCTTGGATCGCTCAAGAGCTTGCAACTTTTCAATGCTGCTATTTTACAAGGGTGTCAAATTACATTCTCATTCATTCATTCACTGATTCATTCATTCATTCACTGATTCATTCATTCACTGATCCTCATATATTACATCAAAACTTCAAGTGGACTTACTTCAAATGATTCGTACTTATTTCAAACTAATTATACTTATTTCAAATGATTCATATTTACGTCAAATGATTCATGCTTACTTCAAATGATTCATACTTATTTCAAATGATTCACACTTACTTCAAATGATTCATTCTTACTTCAAATGATTCATACTTATTTCAAACGATTCATACTTATTTCAAATGATTCATATTTACTTCAAATGATTAATTCTTACTTCAAATGATTCATACTTATTTAAAATGATTCATACTTATTTCAAATGATTCATACTTATTTCAAATGATTCATATTTACTTCAAATGATTCATGTATTTTTGAGACACTCATTGACTCATGTACTGTAGTTAAGGGCAAATGAACTGAGTGCACTTAGAGAGTAGAGATGAAAATATTGTGCACGGTGGACGACCATTTTATAATGGTATCCAAGCTTTGGACAAATTACTTCTGGGTAAACAGCATTGGGATTCTGGGAGACGAGAGTGTTGTTGGGCCATAACACACACACGCATGGATAAATACGTGCACATACACACACACACACACACACAGATGCACGCTCGCATACACACATACATTCATACATACATACGTACAAAAAAATATATATATACACACACATACATTTTGGCCACCATCTGGTTAATGATGCAGCCAACCTCACCACCCCTCCCTGCCCCCTCCCTGTCAGTCTGTCTGTTTGGATGTGGTTCAGTCTGTCTGTTTAGATGTGGTTCAGTCTGTCTGTTTAGATGTGGTTCAGTCTGTCTGTTTAGATGTGGTTCAGTCTGTCTGTTTAGATGTGGTTCAGTCTGTCTGTTTAGATGTGGTTCAGTCTGTCTGTTTAGATGTGGTTCGGTCTGTCTGTTTAGATGTGGTTCAGTCTGTCTGTCCGTCCGTCCGTCCGTCCGTCTCTCCGTCTCTCTATCTGTTTAGATGTGCCAGCGCTACTGCAATGCTTCTATAGAATGGAGTGTTCATTTGTACTACAATGCTTCTATAGAATGGAGTGTTCATCTGTACTACAATGCCTCTATAGAATGGAGTGTTCATCTGTAACACAATGCTTCAAAAGAATGGAGTGTTCATCTGTACTACAATGCTTCTATTGAATGGAGTGTTCATTTGTACTACAATGCTTCTATAGAATGGAGTGTTCATCTGTACTACAATGCCTCTATGGAATGGAGTGTTGATCTGTACTACAATGCTTCAATAGAATGGAGTGTTCATTTGTACTACAATGCTTCTATAGAATTGAGTGTTCATCTGTACTACAATGCTTCTGTAGAATGGAGTGTTCATTTGTACTACAATGCTTCTATAGAATGGAGTGTTCATTTGTACTACAATGCTTCTATAGAATGGAGTGTTCATTTGTACTACAATGCTTCTCTAGAATGGAGAGTTCATTTGTACTAAAATGCTTCTCTAGAATGGAGTGTTAATCTGGGTAGTCCTGTCCCAGATAAGAAATGATGATGTGCCAAAAATATTGCAACATCAAATTGTTTTCTAATGTGCTCTTTTGTTCATAAAAAAAAGCTGACACGTTTTCGACCTCAATCGTTATTTTTTCAAAGCTTGCAATAACTGGACATGAAAGCAATAACTGGGCACGATTGAGGTGGAAATGCTGCTTGGCTTCATTAAAATGTAATGAAAGAAGTATACATGAAAGCAAGTACCTTGTAGAGTTCTCAGATCAGTATAGAAGTCAGCCACAATACAGGAAAGTTACTTCACTTTACCATGCAGAGTTCTCAGATCAGTTAGTCCAACCTCCAAAATCATAATTGTTAAGCAGTTCTCATGGTGTTGAGTTCAACATTCATTTTCCATCCTCATTATATATAGATGTGTGAGTGTGTGCGTGTATGTGTGTTTTTGTGCGCGCAGGTTTTTGTGTGTGATTGTCTGTGTGTGTGTGTGTGCGCGCGTGTGAGAGAGCATGCGAGCGAGAACCGACAGAGAGTTGTGGGTTCAGATAGATGGGGATGTAATAATGGTTCTGGTAGCACAAATTCAAAGTCCAACTGGGGTGAAATGATGTACCGCAGAGTCCGTGTGTAATGTACTTTAGAAAATCCCCATCGACTGGAGGAGTCACCATTTATAGTTATGGTGTAAATGATCCAACCGTTACCTAGGTTGGTGGAAATCCACTGAGGTTGAAGGGGTCTCCATTATGTACCGTAGGTGGTTAAATAATAATAAACTACATTTATCAATTGAAGCTAACCACCCTTAACCCTAACCCCTTAGTTTAGCTAACATTAGTGAGCGAGCTAACGTTAGCCACCTAGCTGGAATTCATAAGACATCATACGTATTGCAATCGGACTCCATTACTATGTGAATGCTGTAGTCCTATAGTCGTATCCAGTGGGTAGAGCCGAGGTCGCGAGCCTTGCGTCACCACTCGGAAGTACTGTAGAATGCACGTGGCTAAGTTTACCGTTAAGCAATTATTAAGAGGCTGAGGAACAAGGAGCTAGTGTCTTGCAATCAATGTCCTGGGCATTAAATGATAGTTAACCTTAGCTCAGGATGAGTGAGGGGGTGAGTGAGGGGGTGAGTGAGGGGGTGAGTGAGAGGATGAGTGAGGGGGTGAGTGAGAGGATGAGTGAGGGGGTGAGTGAGGGGGTGAGTGAGAGGATGAGTGAGGGGGTGAGTGAGAGGATGAGTGAGGGGGTGAGAGAGAATGAGTGAAGGGTGAGTGAGAGGGTGAGAGGGTGAGTGAGGGGGTGAGTGAGAGAATGAGTGAAGGGTGAGTGAGAGGGTGAGTGAGGGGGTGAGTGAGTGAGAGAATGAGTGAAGGGTGATTGAGAGGGTGAGAGGGTGAGTGAGAGGGTGAGTGAGGGGGTGAGTGAGAGAATGAGTGAAGGGTGAGTGAGAGGGTGAGAGGGTGAGTGAGGGGGTGAGTGAGGGGTGAGTGAGAGAATGAGTGAAGGGTGAGTGAGGGGGTGAGTGAGGCGGTGAGTGAGGCGGTGAGTGAGAGAATGAGTGAAGGGTGGGTGAGAGGGTGAGTGAGAGGGTGAGTGAGAGAATGAGTGAAGGGTGAGTGAGAGGGTGAGAGGGTGAGTGAGGGGGTGAGTGAGAGAATGAGTGAAGGGTGAGTGAGGGGGTGAGTGAGAGAATGAGTGAAGGGTGAGTGAGAGGGTGAGTGAGTCTTAACAGCATAGCGTGCAATCACAACAGCAAGATTAGTGACATGTTGCCACAAGAAAAGGGGCAACCTGTGAAGATCAAACACCATTGTAAATACAACCCATATTTATGTTTATTTATTTTCCCTTTTGTACTTTAACTATTTGCACATCATTACAATCACTGAACATAGACAATATATAATCAAATCAAATGTATTTATATAGCCCTTCGTACATCAGCTGATATCTCTAAGTGCTGTACAGAAACCCAACCTAAAACCCCAAGCAGCAAGCAATGCAGGTGTAGAAGCACGGTAGCTAGGAAAAACTCCCTAGAAAGGCCAAAACCTAGGAAGAAACCTAGAGAGGAACCAGGCTATGTGGGGTGGCCAGTCCTCTTCTGGCTGTGCCGGGTGGAGATTATAACAGAACATGGCCAAGATGTTCAAATGTTCATAAATGACCAGCATGGTCGAATAATAATAATCACAGGCAGAACAGTTGAAACTGGAGCAGCAGCACGGCCAGGTGGACTGGGGACAGCAAGGAGTCATCATGTCAGGTAGTCCTGAGGCATGGTCCTAGGGCTCAGGTCCTCCGAGAGAGAGAAAGAAAGAGAGAATTAGAGAGAGCATGACATATAACATGACATTTGAAATGTCTTTATCATTTTGGAATTCATGTGACTGTAATGTTTACTGTTAATTTTGATTGTTTATTTCACTTTTGTTTATTATCTATTTCACTTGCTTTGGCAATGTAAACATATGTTTCCCATGCCAATAAAGCCCCTTAAATTGTATTGAATAGAGAGAGAGAGAGAGAGAGAGAGAGAGAGCGAGAGAGAGAGCGAGAGAGAGCGAGGGAGAGAGAGAGAGAGAGAGAGAGTGCGAGAGAGAGAGCAAGAGAGAGAGCGAGAGAGAGAGCAAGAGAGAGAGAGAGAGAGAGAGAGAGAGAGAGAGAGAGCAAGAGAGAGAGCGAGAGAGAGAGCAAGAGAGAGAGAGAGAGAGATAGAGTATACAGAAGCTTGGAATCTGATGATGTACACCTACTGTATACTGAACTTGTTTCTCTCTCTCTCTTTCTCTCTTACTCACTTAAAAAAAAAAAAAAATCTCATCAACATAGCAGGTGTTTACAGTACATGGTACTGTTAAAGCAGTGGACAAAATACAAGCCAAGATCAACAGCTGTCTTGTTTTTAAACCTAAGTTCATAAAAATAAGATTATGCAACATTAACCAATTAGAAACAGTTCTGTAGCAATGAGGTTTGTACAGCAGGCTATAGGCCCAATACGTTATTGCTGCATATAGGCTTTGCTTGAATGGCCCTGCCAATGTTGTTCTTCTCAGACCATTTTGAAACGATATTTTTTAAATGTATGTACAGTGCATTCGGAAAGTATTCAGACACCTTGGTTTCTAACATGTGTGTTTGTTACATTACACTCAGGTGCATCCTGTTTCTATTGATCATCCTTGAGATGTTTCTACATCTTCATTGGACTCCATCTCTTGCTCAGTAAAGGACACCAGGGGGACAGGTGAAAAACAAAAGACGCTAATCAGTGAGAAAGTCTGGTTCCCTAGAGTTGATAAATCAGTGGAGACGATGGTCACGGTCTGCATCCTACGCCAAGCTGCAGCGCCAAGCTGCAGCGCCAACCAATCATAGGGAACCTTTAAAAAAAGGCACACCTGCCATCAACACTGGAACAAAGTGGCAGTTGATTTATGTGGGCCGTTTCCCTCTGTTGAGTACCTATTGGTGGACATAGATGAATACTCTAGATATATCTGGAGGCAGATATTATTCAATCCACATCAGCTCAGGAAACAAATTCCACATTTGAATCAAATATTTTCAACCTTTGGAGTTCCTGTCGAATGTAAAAGGGCCCCCCCCCCCTTTTTCCAAAATTCAGAGTTTTCCCATTTCTTTTTCTAAATATCTAGGTTTAAACGCAGAAAGATCATGTGAATGCTGAGGCAGAGCGTTTCATGCATACCCTTAGGAAAGCCCTCAGGACAGCTCACGTGGAGCTTCCTGGTTAACTTCCTGTGTAGCTTCCTGTGCAACTACCGTGCTACACCACACTGCTAAACAGGGATGGCTCCGGCTGATGTACTGTTCAGCAGGCCAATGAGGATCAAGCTGCCTGAGCTAGCTACATTGACTAGCTAGCTACATTGACTAGCTAGCTAAGCTACATTGACTAGCTAGCTAAGCTACATTGACTAGCTAGCTACATTGACTAGCTAGCTACATTGACTAGCTAGCTAAGCTACATTGACTAGCTAGCTACATTGACTAGCTAGCTAAGCTACATTGACTAGCTAGCTACATTGACTAGCTAGCTAAGCTACATTGACTAGCTAGCTACATTGACTAGCTAGCTACATTGACTAGCTAGCTAAGCTACATTGACTAGCTAGCTACATTGACTAGCTAGCTAAGCTACATTGACTAGCTAGCTACATTGACTAGCTAGCTACATTGACTAGCTAGCTAAGCTACATTGACTAGCTAGCTACATTGACTAGCTAGCTAAGCTACATTGACTAGCTAGCTACATTGACTAGCTAGCTACATTGACTAGCTAGGTGCACAATGTACAGTACCAGTCAAAACTTTGGACCGACTCATTCCAGGGTTTTATTTATTTATTTGTACTATTTTGTACATTGTAGAATAATAGTGAAGACATCAAATTTTAAATTTTAGATTCTTCAAAGTAGCCACCCTTTGCATTGATGACAGCTTTGCACACTCTTGGCATTCTCTCAACCAGCTTCATGAGGTAGTCACCTGGAATCCATTTCAATTAACAGGTGCGCCTTGTTAAAAATGTATTAATGTGTGGAATTTCTTTCCTTCTTAATGAGTTTGAGACAATCAGTTTTGTTGTGACAAGGTAGCGGTGGTATACAGAGGATAGCCATATTTGGTAAAAGACCAAGTCCATATTATGGCAAGAACAACTCAAATAAGCAAAGAGAAAAGAGAGTCCATCATTACTTTAAGACATGAAGGTCAGTCAATCCAGAAAATGTCAATAACTTTGAAAGTTTCTTCAAGTGCAGTTGCAAAAACCATCAAGTGCTATAATGAAACTGGCTCTCATGAGGACCTCAACAGGAAAGGAAGACCCAGAGGTACCTCTGCTGCAGAGGATAAGTTCATTAGAGTTACCAGCCTCAGAAATTGCAGCCCAAAATAAATGCTTTACAGAGTTCAAGTAACAGACACATCTCAACATCAACTGTTCAGAGGAGACTGTGTGAATCAAGCCTTCATGGTCAAATCGCTGCAAAGAAACCACTACTAAAGAACACCAATAAGAAGAAGAGACTTGTTTGGGCCAAGAAACAGGAGCAATAGACACTAGACCAGTGGAAATCTGTCCTTTGGTCTCATGAGTCCAAATTAGCGATTTTTGGTTCCAACCGCCGTGTCTTTGTGAGATGGAGAGTAGGTGAACAGATGATCTCCACATGTGTGGTTCCCACTGTGAAGCATGGAGGAGGAGGTGTGATGGTGCTTTGCTGGTGACACTGTCAGTAATTTATTTAGAATTCAAGGCACACTTAACCAGCATGGCTACCACAGCATTCTGCAGTGATACGCCATCCCATCTGGCACTTAGTGGGACTATCATTTGTTTTTCAACAGGACAATGACCCAACACACCTCCAGGCTATGCAAGGCCTATTTGACCAAGAAGGAGAGTGATGGAGTGCTGCATCAGATTACCTCAACCCAAATGAGGTTTGTGAGTGAAGCGCAGAGTGAAGTGTTAAGCATATGTGGGAACACCTTCAAGACTGTTGGAAAAGCATTCCAGGTGAAGCTGGTTGAGAGAATGCCAAGAGTGTGCAAAGGTATAATCAAGGCAAAATGGTCGCTACTTTGAAGAATCTAAAATCAATTTTTTTTAATTTAACACTTTTTTGGTTACTAGATGATTCCATATGTGGTATTTCAAGCACACTCAAAATAAAACACAAACTATGACAGGACCCCTCCCTCAAGGTACGGCTCCTGACGTTCCATCAGGGGTAGCTGAAAAGGCGATGGTAGTCTCGAATGAGTCCTAGGGCCAGGAATGTCCCGAGCCGGAACCCAGGATCGCTCCTCAGGACCGTAAACCCTCCCAAGGAAACACTCAAATTAAATCAGAACCTGTGACACACAATGTCTAACACACAAAACTGGTTCCAAAACATAGCGTAGTTTTTGTGTGAAATGTTGTTTTCAATCAGTTTTCTCCTGTCTTACACAGGTTCTGATCATTTCCACGGGCACAATTATTCTTATTGATGATTTTCTGAAGGACAAACTGGAAAAATGTATTTAAAAAAAAAAGTCTACGTAGCGTCACCAGGGTCAAAACATGAACATCTACAGAGCGTCACCAGGGTCAAAACATGAACATCTACGGAGCGTCACCAGGGTCAAAACATGAACATCTACGGAGCGTCACCAGGGTCAAAACTAGAACATCTACGGAGCGTCACCAGGGTCAAAACATGAACATCTACGGAGCGTCACCAGGGTCAAAACTAGAACATCTACGGAGCGTCACCAGGGTCAAAACATGAACATCTACGGAGCGTCACCAGGGTCAAAACATGAACATCTACGGAGCGTCACCAGGGTCAAAACTAGAACATCTACGGAGCGTCACCAGGGTCAAAACATGAACATCTACGGAGCGTCACCAGGGTCAAAACTAGAACATCTACGGAGCGTCACCAGGGTCAAAACATAAACATCTACGGAGCGTCACCAGGGTCAAAACATAAACATCTACAGAGCGTCACCAGGGTCAAAACATGAACATCTACAGAGCGTCCCCAGGGTCAAAACATGAACATCTACGGAGCGTCCCCAGGGTCAAAACATGAACATCTACGGAGCGTCCCCAGGGTCAAAACATGAACATCTACAGAGCGTCACCAGGGTCAAAACATAAACATCTACGGAGTGTCACCAGGGTCAAAGTGAGCCGGCCGTGTTATCGGCTCAGATATGGTGGAATTTGAATTATTGTCCACATTCTAATTGTGCCCACATTTTCAGACAGGTGTAGGTGATTAAAAGACGCATTGTGATCTGATTGGGATCTGATCTTCCTGATCACCTCCGGAGGAAGTCAGACACGCACTGTGTCTTACAAATGTAGCCGGATCTGGACGGACAGTGAAACCATTTAAATCCTCAGTATCCAGTACTCCAAAGTCATTGACAACAGAGGCTAATGGCACCATACAGTGCCTTTGCGAAAGTATTTCGGCCCCTTTGAACTTTGCGAACTTTTGCCACATTTCAGGCTTCAAACATAAAGATATAAAACTGTATTTTTTTGTGAAGAATCAACAACAAGTGGGACACAATCATGAAGTGGAACGACATTTATTGGATATTTCAAACTTTTTTAACAAATCAAAAACTGAAAAATTGGGTGTGCAAAATTATTATTAATTATATAGTACTGTATTGTGTGTTAAAATGAATACATATTATTTTGAAACAATAGCTGTCAAATCATTTGCATACAGGTAGGGACCAGACAATGAGACACATTTTAATACCAGGTGTCGACATATTTCTGAAAATGTGGGCACAATCAGAATGTGGATAGATAAGCACAAAGGACGCCTGTTAGCGGAAGGTGTAAACAAGGCTGAAGTGACAAAGGGCCAGGCTATGAGATGTGAATGACTTTTCATTGTTCATTGTTGCTGTGCATGTAACAGTTAACTGGAATCTATCCCCATTGACTACGGTATGAAGACTGAGTCTGCATCTCAATTGGCACCCTATTCCATTGACCGTGGTCAAAAGTAGTGCACTACATAGGGAATCTATCCCCATTGACTACGGTATGAAGACTGAGTCTGCATCTCAATTGGCACCCTATTCCCTTGACCGTGGTCAAAAGTAGTGCACTACATAGGGAATAGGGTCTAAAGTAGTGCACTACATAGGGAATAGGGTCTAAAGTAGTGCACTACATAGGGAATAGGGTATAAAGTAGTGCACTACATAGGGAATAGGGTCTAAAGTAGTGCACTACATAGGGAATAGAGTCAAAAGTAGTGCACTACATAGGGAATATGGTCTAAAGTAGTGCACTACATAGGGAATAGAGTCAAAAGTAGTGCACTACATAGGGAATAGGGTCTAAAGTAGTGCACTACATAGGGAATGGGGTCTAAAGTAGTGCACTAAATAGGGAATAGAGTCAAAAGTAGTGCACTACATAGGGAATAGGATCTAAAGTAGTGCACTACATAGGGAATGGGGTCTTTTTGAGATCCAACCTGACTCTTGACTGAGAGCTGATATGAACTACAATGATTTATTAATTCTTTTAGTAGTTTATTTTTCAAACAAAATGTAAGTAGCCTACACAATAATTAGATGTGTTTTTAAATCACTGGACATCAGCGAGAGGTATAACAAACCCGCTATGCCAGGCAGGTAAAAACGTTTCCTTTCAATGCAAGGCAAGTTAAAAAACACAGGTGCTGCAAAGTGGAAGTGCAATATCTGGAGCATATTTCAAATATGGTGTAATTGCAGACCACAAATTGGGGCGTTTCTTGATGTGGGTGTTCTGTGATATCAGGAAACGCCCATTGATACCTGCCATTGGTCAGTTTCGGTGTTATGAGACTGATGGTGTGTCAACACAGACAATTTATTGACATAAAGGTTACGATAGCTTGATATCAAGAAACGTCTTTGTCTGAAAACCCAGCTAATGACGTTCTGACATTTCACCCTTCTCCATATTTCAGACATATTTCAGACTTGTTTCAGACATATTTCAGGGCACATTTCAGATGTTTTTCTGAAATATTTTTTTGACATATTTCAGATATATTTCAGACATTTTCAAGACATATTTCATTACATGGGTTATTGTTAGATTATTACTTTTTTTAAACGTGGGAGCTGGCTCGGCGTCACTCTGCGAGAGTTTGTCACATGATTCATTTTCCATTGCAGCAGCACAGGCATTTTGAAAAGTCCCTTTTAAACAGATGCATCTGTAGTCTGCTGGAATCCAGTTTTACACACAGTCTAATACACATGATGCTTCCCAAATGGTCCTGGTCTAATGTAGTGCACTATGTAGGGAATAGGGTTCCATTTGGTCTAATGTAGTGCACTATGTAGGGAATAGGGTTCCATTTTGTCTAATGTAGTGCACTATGTAGGGAATAGGGTTCCATTTGGTCTAATGTAGTGCACTATTTAGGGAATAGGGTTCCATTTGGTCTAATGTAGTGCACTATGTAGGGAATAGGTTTCCATTTGGTCAAATGTAGTGCACTATGTAGGGAATAGGGTTCCATTTGGTCTAATGTAGTGCACTATTTAGGGAATAGGGTTCCATTTGGTCTAATGTAGTGCACTATGTAGGGAATATGGTTCCATTTGGTCTAATGTAGTGCACTATTTAGGGAATATGGTTCCATTTGGTCTAACGTAGTGCACTATGTAGGGAATATGGTTCCATTTGGTCTAATGTAGTGCACTATTTAGGGAATATGGTTCCATTTGGTCTAATGTAGTGCACTATGTAGGGAATAGGGTTCCATTTGGTCTAATATAGTGCACTATTTAGGGAATAGGGTTCCATTTGGTCTAATGTAGTGCACTATGTAGGGAATATGGTTCCATTTGGTCTAATGTAGTGCACTATTTAGGGAATATGGTTCCATTTGGTCTAATGTAGTGCACTATGTAGGGAATAGTGTTCCATTTGGTCTAATGTAGTGCACTATGTAGGGAATAGGGCTCCATTTGGTCTAATGTAGTGCACTATGTAGGGAATAGGGTTCCATTTGGTCTAATGTAGTGCACTATGTAGGGAATAGGGCTCCATTTGGTCTAATGTAGTGCACTATGTAGGGAATAGGGTTCCATTTGGTCTAATATAGTGCACTATTTAGGGAATAGGGGTCCATTTGGTCTAATGTAGTGCACTATGTAGGGAATAGGTTTCCATTTGGTCAAATGTAGTGCACTATGTAGGGAATAGGGTTCCATTTGGTCTAATGTAGTGCACTATTTAGGGAATAGGGTTCCATTTGGTCTAATGTAGTGCACTATGTAGGGAATATGGTTCCATTTGGTCTAATGTAGTGCACTATTTAGGGAATATGGTTCCATTTGGTCTAATGTAGTGCACTATGTAGGGAATAGTGTTCCATTTGGTCTAATGTAGTGCACTATGTAGGGAATAGGGCTCCATTTGGTCTAATGTAGTGCACTATGTAGGGAATAGGGTTCCATTTGGTCTAATGTAGTGCACTATGTAGGGAATAGGGTTCCATTTGGTCTAATATAGTGCACTATGTAGGGAATAGGGTTCCATTTGGTCTAATGTAGTGCACTATGTAGGGAATAGGGTTCCATTTGGTCTAATGTAGTGCACTATTTAGGGAATAGGGTTCCATTTGGTCTAATGTAGTGGACTATTTAGGGAATAGGGTTCCATTTGGTCTAATGTAGTGCACTATGTAGGGAATATGGTTCCATTTGGTCTAATGTAGTGCACTATTTAGGGAATATGGTTCCATTTGGTCTAATGTAGTGCACTATGTAGGGAATAGTGTTCCATTTGGTCTAATGTAGTGCACTATGTAGGGAATAGGGCTCCATTTGGTCTAATGTAGTGCACTATGTAGGGAATAGGGTTCCATTTGGTCTAATGTAGTGCACTATGTAGGGAATAGGGCTCCATTTGGTCTAATGTAGTGCACTATGTAGGGAATAGGGTTCCATTTGGTCTAATGTAGTGCACTATGTAGGGAATAGGGTTCCATTTGGTCTAATGTAGTGCACTATTTAGGGAATAGGGTTCCATTTGGTCTAATGTAGTGGACTATGTAGGGAATAGGGTTCCATTTGGTCTAATGTAGTGGACTATGTAGGGAATAGTGTTCCATTTAAATACGAGTAAATAAGAGGAAAACATTAATTTGTTTATAAATATATATATATATTTTTTAAGATTACAAGGTATTCTTGCTAAAAGTCGACACTGTCACTGTGGAGTCTGTGTTAAGTTACGTTTAGTATTAATATAGGAAAATGTCATACAAAGAAACAAGTCTAGGAAACGAACAATATGATTAGTTAAACATTACACAATAATATATTGACTGAGCCGCATTGATAAAGGATATTGATTTATGATGATATATGAAACTAATGTACTTACACACTGATTACATGAATTCCTAAAAACTCAGGCCTACTATACCAGAAACATGAGAGTTAATTGTTCATTGAACTTGTTCTTAACTTGCCTACATGGTTAAATAAAGGTGAAATAAATAAAAATTCTATATATAAAAAAAGAGAATGATTTAAAAACCAACTGTGAATGCTGTCAGCGCTTCATTCAGGCCTGGGCTTTGTTCTAACGCTCCTGTATGGGGTCTATACAGTGGCTTTTCTGAAGGTTAGTGATTGGTAGATTGAGTGATGAAGGAATAAACTTCTGTAATGATTGGTTGGTAGCTTAATTAGCAGGGGAGAGTGGGATGCCAGTCAGCAGTGTTTGGATGCAGCCTTGACCACAGCCTTCACCCACAGGAATCTAGCCCTGACCACAGCCTTCACCCACAGGAATCTAGCCCTGACCACAGCCTTCACCCACGGGAATCTAGCCCCGACCACAGCCTTCACCCACAGGAATCTAGCCCTGACCAAAGCCTTCACCCACGGGAATCTAGCCCTGACCACAGCCTTCACCCACAGGAATCTAGCCCTGACCACAGCCTTCACCCACGGCAATCTAGCCCTGACCGCAGCCTTCACCCACGGGAATCTAGCCCTGACCACAGCCTTCACCCACGGCAATCTAGCCCTGACCACAGCCTTCACCCACGGCAATCTAGCCCTGACCGCAGCCTTCACCCACGGGAATCTAGCCCTGACCACAGCCTTCACCCACAGGAATCTAGCCCTGACCACAGCCTTCACCCACGGCAATCTAGCCCTGACCACAGCCTTCACCCACAGGAATCTAGCCCTGACCACAGCCTTCACCCACGGGAATCTAGCCCTGACCACAGCCTTCACCCACGGGAAACTAGCCCTGACCACAGCCTTCACCCACGGGAAACTAGCCCTGACCACAGCCTTCACCCACGGGAAACTAGCCCTGACCACAGCCTTCACCCACGGGAAACTAGCCCTGACCACAGCCTTCACCCACGGGAAACTAGCCCTGACCACAGCCTTCACCCACGGGAAACTAGCCCTGACCACAGCCTTCACCCACGGGAAACTAGCCCTGACCACAGCCTTCACCCACGGGAAACTAGCCCTGACCACAGCCTTCACCCACGGGAATCTAGTGAAGAGTCAACAAAGTCAACAAAAAAGCAAATTCATCAGCCTGGTACGTCAAGTGATTTGACCATACAGACCAAAACTTTTAACGTGAATTTAATCTATTGTAATTTAGACTTTGTTGAAGTTAATTTCTGTCTGCGTTCCTGGGCTGTCAAAGAGTGCTGGCGCAGCATCAAATGACCTTCTTAACATTGCCGTTGTATGTTGACATTAAACACCACTTGATGCGGTTTACTTTGGTTAAATATGTAAAGACAGAGAAAAATAAATACCTTTTCTTTTCTCCTCCTCTTTCTATTCTTCCTCCTTGTGGAACTTCTGTCCATCTTTCTTAGTCCAGCTCAGTTTGATATCAGACACTACCCTGCTTCTTCAGTTCATCATGCAGCTAGAAGAGATGGAAGATGTGATGTTCACATTTCTCTAATGTCTGTCTGTCTGTCTGTCTGTCTGTCTGTCTGTCTGTCTGTCTGTCTGTCTGTCTCTCTGTCTGCCTGCCTGCCTGCCTGTCTGTCTGTCTGTCTGTCTGTCTGTCTGTCTGTCTGTCTGTCTGTCTGCCTGTCTGCCTGCCTGCCTGCCTGTCTGTCTGTCTGTCTTTCTTCTTTCTTTCTTTTCTTTCTTTCTTTCTTTCTTTCTTTCTTTCTTTTTCTTT